>NW_027506486.1:0-7500 GCF_021521415.1 Bidens hawaiensis
GATTTTTTTTATTTTTAGGTTTTTTTTGGTCTAAAATGGTTCTCATAGTTCTCAATTTCAAAAAGGTTCTCTCACGATCCTGATTATATATATATATATAGGGGTGAGTTAACGTACAATAATCGCTTAACGTACATTACGTACGCGAAATACGTTCCACTAAAACGTTCAAGCAAAATTCACAAAACTTTAAACGTTCAAGGTTAAAAACACTAATACGTTCAACAAAATTCACAACCTTTAAACGTTCAATAGGTTAAACCTTTAAACGTTAGGTTTAAAATTTATCAAAATTGATCGATTGAAGCTTCAAATTGATGATTAATTGGATCGATTTCAAGGTTAATTGATCAATTAGGTTCAACAATTTCAATTTCAATTGCTCAATTTGACAACTGACCTGTGAGCAACTATTGATGGTTGTGTCGGAAGAATATGGTGGTCACGATGGTAGAAGATGGTCGCGATGGTGGATGGTGGACGGAATTGTTGAACGGCGATGGTGAAGGTGGACGAATCAAGGGGAGAAGAGGTTAACAGAGCCCGGCTCGCGTAATTGTGATTTTAGGGTTATTGAAGATCGACGTTTCATAGCCTCGCATACGTAATGTACGATAAAGGATTTTCGCATTCCATCCTTTACCTATATATATATATATATCAAATAGGAATGTCGGTAAACATTCCTCTTTGATCTTTTACACCCCTCAACTATAAACAATTGATATTCTAGCCTAAGGTTGGGTTAAAAATGAAAACCATAAAAATATGAAAACCTTGTGAAAAATATATGTAACGATCAAATTTTTTAAAAAGAATTTACATATGTAAAATATGTTTATTATCTTAAATACAAAAAACAAAATTAAAAAAAAAATTAACTACGTTTTTTTACGTTTTACATATGAAAGTATGAGAGAGAAAAACTTTGAGATTAACTTTTATTATTCTATTAACTTTAATCCACAATCACTAGATTTAACTTTTCTTTTGAAATGTATGGCTGAGATTTGGTTTTCATAGTTTTCACAATTTAAGATGGGTTTCTTTTAACTTTCCTCTTCTAGCCTATATATTATTTTGCAAATATTATAAACTAAACTTTCTACTTTCTATAGTTTAAATTTACCCCTATACCATATATATTATATACGTTTTTAACATCTTAAGTTTTTTACTAATTAATTTGTCTTCGCTAATTTCTATTTTTTAAACTAATTGTTATTTTGTTTAACAAATTTGTAAATATCATTTTTGACCCTATCGAGTTTTTAAAATTTCGAGTTTACCCCTTATTGTTTACCTTTACTTAAAAAATAACTTTTTACGCTACAAAAGGATTGTTTTAGTGAACGTGTCACAGCTTCCTCCTATTTTTTTTAAGACGAAGAAAGAAATTTCTATTTTCTCTCCTATTTACTACGGCGACGAAGATCAAATTATCACTATATTTATTCCTTTTTCGACTTCTTTTTTCAAGTGCAGGATAACCCCAAGGGGTTGTGGGTTTTTTCTACCAATTGGGGCCCTCCCTTCAACCACCCCCATGTGGATGGTCTACAGGGTTCATAACTACTCCTCTTACTACAGGGCGCTTACCTAGCCAACGCTTAGATCCGGCTCTACCAAACTTTTCTGGTTCACCCCAACATTCCCCACTTGTCCGGCTGTTGCTGAGCAGTTTTTGGATATCAAACGGACCTCCCCAGAAGGTAATTTTAATGTGGCCGATTTCCCTTCTTTTGCAATCAGTTTCGCTACAGCACCCGCTGCTCTAGCTAATTGTCCACCCTTTCCAAGTGTGATTTCTATGTTATGTATGGCCGTCGCCTAAGGGCATATCGGTTGAAGTAGATTCTTCTTTTTTATCAATCAAAACCCCTTCCCAAACTGTACAAGCTTCTTCCAAAGCATACGGCTTTCTGGATGTAGATGGTGATATCTATACAGATGGATCTTATATATATGGTATAATGAAGTACCACATGGGTGGATATATAGGAATCAAAATCTGCTGAATCACTCATTTTATGATCTTCTACATCCTAGGTCTTCCAGTTCCATCATCTGGCTTATGTTCTTCATGTAGCATTCAGACCGAATGACTCTATGAAATTACGTGATACTTTCACATATTATGGGTAACGTAGGAGACATCTCTATTTCCCCCCCGGGGAATCTTTAGAATTACCACTGCTTAGCTTTCAATTCGCCTCTGACCATCAAATGAAATGTGAATAATCCGTCCTCTTCTCTTTGAAAGAAGGGGCGCTTCGGTTCTGTCGGTGCTTGAAACAATTTTGTCTTCTCCATATTACTATATCTCTAGAGTCAATAATTTTATATGAGGAACTACTGAACCTCAATCACTTGCTGCCGTTACTCTTCAGTTTTCTGTTGAGGTCTATCCTGTAGAGGTACTCTTTTCGAAATAAGGAACTATTCATATGGCCGGCAGGGACTTTAGGCATATTAGCAGGTCTATTCCATCTTAGCGTCCGCCCGCCCCAGCGTCTATACAAAGGATTGCGTATGGGCAATATTGAAACTGTCCTTTCCAGTAGTATCGCTGCTGTCTTTTTTGCAGCTTTTGTTGTTGCCGGAACTATGTGGTATGGTTCAGCGACTACTCCCATCGAATTATTTGGGCCTACTCGTTATCAATGGATCAGGGATACTTCCAACAAGAAATATATAGAAGAGTCAGTGCTGGATTAGCCGAAAATCAAAGTTTATCAGAAGCTTGGGCTAAAATTCCTGAAAAATTAGCCTTTTATGATTACATCAGAAATAATCCGGCAAAAGGGGGATTATTTAGGGCGGGTTCAATGGATAACGGGGATGGAATAGCGGTTGGATGGTTAGGACATCCTATCTTTAGAGATAAAGAAGGCCGTGAACTTTTTGTACGTCGTATGCCTACCTTTTTTGAAACATTTCCGGTCGTTTTGGTAGACGGAGACGGGATTGTTAGGGCCGATGTTCCGTTCGAAGGGCAGAATCTAAGTATAGTGTCGAACAAGTTGGTGTAACTGTTGAGTTCTACGGTGGGTGAACTCAATGGAGTCAGCTATAGTGATCCTGTTACTGTCAAAAAATATGCTAGACCGCGCTCAATTGGGGGAAATTTTTGAATTAGATCGTGCTACTTTGAAATCTGATGGTGTTTTTTCGTAGCAGTCCAAGGGGTTGGTTTACTTTGGATTTGCTTTGCTCTTCTTCTTCGGACACATTTGGCATGGTGCTCGAAACCTTGTTTAGAGATGTTTTCGCTGGTATTGACCCAGATTTGGATGCTCAATCTAATAACATTTAGTAATTAATGTTTAGCCTAAATCTAATAACATTTAGCCTAAATCCTGCTTTTTACATATCTCTCGTTATTTTATCTAATTAGTTTATCGGAATCCAAGTAAAAATTAAACGAATGGGGTTTTCTTTGTTGACATAAGATCTAATTGTATAAAGAATCAAAAGTCCCAGCCGAGAGCCTTAAGCATTGTACAAGGACGTGCTGTAGGAGTAACCCATTACCTTCTGGGTGGAATTGCCACGACATGTCGATTCGGATACCCCACCCTTATTATAGAGGAGAATTTGGCACTTAGTAGCCTGGTTGGAGGTTTACCCTCATAACATAAGGCCTTTCACTCGAAAATAAAAAATCATAAAGCAAAAAAAATGTTAACAATGGGGAAAACTCTTGCATAAGGTTCTCGGTACAGTGTTTCTTGTTTTTTGGGGTGAGATAGGGTCAGAGGGCCTCACTCAGGTGTCTACGCATTATTTTTGAGGATGTTATTTCGAATCAGAGACTCCTTGAATCTACTTCCAAGTTCTCTGAAAGAGCTAGCTAAGAGTCTATGCCCATCTCTTGGTAGTAAAGGAACAATCGATCACGAGAATGTGTCTCTAGACAATTTGGAAGATGATAGGGAGGACTTGATTGAGTATATGAAGCAGGATATCCTCCCCGCGGTAGCAGCGGAACCGGGGAAAGTATACAGAACAGACAGTTCTTTTCTATTATATTAGTATTAATTCACAAAAAACCAACGAGTCACACACTAAGCATAGCAATTTTATCAAAAGATTCATTGAATTTTTATTAAACTCTATAGAATTATAATTGTTCGTTTTTTTTATTGAACATAAAAAAAAGAATTCGCTTCCGGTTCTTCGGAAGAATCAAGTTCTCCCTTCTTCATTGATCTGGGGGAAAAGGAACCGTCTACCAGTTGGGAAGCTAGACATCAAGTAAGTGGCTTGATGAGGATAACCTATAACCATATCGTGGTCTCGTTTTATAATACCTCGGGAGCTAATGAAACTATTTTAGTAAAATTGAACTGTCTCAATTCTCGGGCAATCGCACCAAAAACTCGAGTTCCTTTTGGATTTCCTTCTTGATCAATCACAACTGCAGCATTGTCATCATATCGTATTATCATACCGTTGTCACGTTTAAGTTCTTTACAAGTACGTACAAAACTTTTTCTATTTCATAGCGATACGCTCTAAAAAAAGTGAAGGATAAGCAACCCTTCTACCGGATCTCGAAAGGCGAGAGGCTTTCATAAAGACGTATGATAAAAGGAGGGTCGAGAGAGGCTTATTGCACGATCCACCCAACCCAGCTAAGCTAATCAATGCTGCATAAGATAAGAGAGTGGGAGGCCGGCCCCCCTCTGGAGGTGCACACCCATTTATGAACAAAGGGCTGAGCTTTGAATAGGAAAAAGAGTGGATCTGCAGGGTCCCAAATGAATTGGCTTATTCGAAAAAGGCCTTGTTCTTTGGAAGATCTATCTCGTGTTATGAAATAGAGAAGTAGAGCAAGTCCCACCTACCAGGTTAGCGGAGAGTGACTCACCTACCAGGTTACCTGTCCTTATGAAGGAAGGTGCGCATGAAAGTCTTTACGGAAGACCATCAAATTACTGATTAAGCATGCATGAAGGAGTCAGACGCTTCTTCTATTCTTTTCCCTGGCGCAGCTGGGCCATCCTGGACTTGAACCAGAGACCTCGCCCGTGAAGTAAATCATCGCACCTATGGTCCAACCAATTGGAAGAGAATCAATTTGAAAAATTCCATTTTCATGGATATGGATTGATGTAGATGTAGTTATTGCAGTCTCTTACTTTCAAGGTTAGGAGCGGGTGAAGGATGTGATCCGGGGCCAGGGCTGGTCACAGATATCACCTATCGTCGCTGGGGAACTACTCTCCTATGGTATTAGCATTAGCAAACTTTCTGGTCCTCCCTCTAGCACACGGGGAGCGGCCCTACGCACCGGGGGCGAAGCGTAGAGGTCACTTTAGCTTGTTGTACCGGAGTGGTTCATCGTCAAAAGAACAACAATGGCTTGTAGCATTTCCTATTGATTTGTCTAGGGGATGGGATGTAAAAGAAGGCTTTATCGTCTAAAGGCAGGGGTGAGCTTTCTCACCCCTATTTGTGTGGTCCGTTCTAGTGACAGCATTCCCACTTTATTATCACTTCCGGTACTGGCAGGGGCAATTACCATGTTATTAACCGATCGAAAGAATTCGCCATGATATATCTGATCCATGCATAATATCATGAAAAATGGATACAAATTTTTGGCTGCTACTTAGTATCGGCAATAGGTCTGAAAAAGTATCTAAAAATAAAAACTTTAGATATCTGTACCCTGTCGAAGTAAGGAACCATGGCATATATGCTCGTTGGTGTCAATTAGGCGGTCTATGGACTTTTGTTGCTCTCCACGGAGCTTTCGGACTAATAGTTTTCATGTTACGTCAATTTGAACTTGCTCGATCTGTTCAATTGCGACCTTATAATGCAATCGCATTCTCTGGTCCAATTGCCGTTTTTGTTTCTGTATTCCTGATTTATCCACTAGGTTAGTCTGGTTGGTGTGCCTTGCCTTCCTTGCCTATTCATTTAGTCCAACAATTGAAATATTTATTCTCATTCCTTCCCAGTCCATTTCGAAAGTTACTTTGTTCAGTCGATAGATGCAATGCTGCGATGGAGAAATCTCATATGCTCTCCAACTTGAAAGACCTTCTCTTCCCCCTCTTGGAAACAGGCTAGCGATGAGGAGAAAAGATGATGACAAACGAACTGAAAACTGCGAATGCTTCTAATTCATTGAATCTTATTTTAGAACAAATAGGAACTGGCTAATCCATGGGTATACCATGAAGTTACAAAGGTTGTACCCGTGAACCAACCCCCTACGGCGAAATAGGCACAAGGAAAGAGCAATAGGCCGGACCAGCCTACAAAAACGAAACGGTCCCTACGTAACCAGTCATCCATAATATCAAACAAATCAATTTCGTCTTTGGTAAATTTACGAAGGGCTATAGTCATCGTAATCCTCCTATTCAACTACTTCAACCATTTCCGATCACGCCTTTTGGAAAGAGCTGCTAAATTAAGTTCTCTTTTAGGTGAAGGAAGTATGACCGCTTTACCAATAGTTGAAACCCAATCGGGAGACGTTTCGGCTTATATTCCTACTAATGTCATTTCGATTACTGATGGACAAATATTCTTATCTGCCGACCTATTCAATGCTGGAATCCGACCCCCTAACCGGATGATTATCAATTACTTTTATTCAATAGAATAATAAAAAAGATTTCATAGAATAATAATATTCAACTCGGCAGGGTTCATTTCAGAATTGACGCGAAATCCAGGTTATTGTCATTCAACCGCCACAAGATCAACAATTCCATAAGCTTGGGCCTCTGTTGCTGACATAAAAACATCTCTTTCGGATCTGACAATACCATACCATAATCAAAAGGTACAACGGCCCGAGCGACCAGACTTAACATAAATGTAGCCACTGGAGCCATTCTAAAAAGGGAGAAATTTGCACTACTTGGTGAAATAGGTTCTTTTATAATCAATTTAAAACCATCTGCTCGAGATCGCAATGAGATTTTCATCTCAAAAAGGGGGATATGGCGAAATTGGTAGACGCTACGGACTTAATTGGATTGAGCCTTGGTATGGAAACTTACTAAGTGATCACTTTCAAATTCAGAGAAACCCTGGAATGAAAAAATGGGCAATTGGAGGATTCTATTGATCCAAGACCTGTATGTAGACCAGGGCCTCCCCCGCTTCAGTTAAGGCCAGAAAGAATTATCTTACCTTTCTCTTCTGTCAGTTCCTTTCAAAGAAAACCAAGGATGAAGCTAGAATGTGGAGTACGGACTTATCATGCTTCCCAATTCCACTAGCATAAAAGAGTTTATTCAACTCCTGAGAGATTCTATAGTTCCTGAGCTACCCCATGATGAGAATAACGAGAAAAATCAAATTCAATGAGGATTTGGTTCATCCGATGCCGGGGACAGCAGCAAACCACCTTTTTGATTCACAAATGATTGTGATTGTGGAGTTGAGGGTGCTAGACGACTCGGCGATTCTACCCTACCTTTTTCCGATTGCTGCTTGACGAGAAAAAACCGCATGTTTGGCTCTATATTC
>NW_027506486.1:17500-75817 GCF_021521415.1 Bidens hawaiensis
ATCAGCGAATGCATTCTTGGATCATTTTTCAATTCAACTAATAAGAATTAGGTCGTGTAATTTCGTTTTAAAACATCATTTATGATTGAAGAAGAAAAAAATTTCTTCATTCTTCCACGATACATCCCATTCAAAAAGGGATCATACATTTTCACTAGGCAGTTTTTTTTGTTTTTCGTCTCAGCATTAGACAATCTGGTCTTTGTTTCAAGTATATTTAGAGAAAAAAATACATAATTTCGAGTGTGATCAGACAACCAAAAATCAGACAATGACAGAGCGGCCTGTGATTCAGGATTGATCGACGCCCGAGGAACGCTCTGCCGAATGAATGAGTCACAAGGTGTAAGCCCCAACGACAAAAGAACCTAGGCGCGGAGCATTTTCGGGGGCTAGCCTCCTTCCTTCTTACTTGACTTCCAATTCGACTCTTTTTTTCTTGAATTTGAATCATTTCCTCTTTCTCGCCATTCTTCTGTTTAAGAACTGCGCCCCTTGCCTCCGGTGGCTATTTGACTAAGGCTGGAAATTTGAATTCGCTCCGGTGG
Source organism: Bidens hawaiensis (assembly GCF_021521415.1). Taxonomy (NCBI): domain Eukaryota; kingdom Viridiplantae; phylum Streptophyta; class Magnoliopsida; order Asterales; family Asteraceae; genus Bidens; species Bidens hawaiensis. The sequence continues at coordinate 18,049 of NW_027506486.1, forward strand.
ATACTATTGATTAAAGTCCAAGCAACGGATACTTTGGATAAGGATAAGAAGATATAACGTTCGTTCTCTTCATTGAATTTCAATGAAATTCGGCCCAATCTTTTAGTAAAAAGATTGGGCCAAATCCAACATGCATATATTTTACATACTTATATAGATATAGAAATACTTATATAGATATAGAAAATTTCAAATAAAAACTCGAAGACTAAACAACTCAAATATTTCTATTTTTGTATTGGATCCACAATGAATCCTATGGATCCTTAGGATTGGGATATTCTTTTAGATCCTGTAGTTTCCCTGGATCGAGACAGGTATCACAACTCTTTCTACCCATCCTGCACATTGTCCTTTTTGTTCCGTATTCGTATTGTCATAGAAACTTAACTTATTATTAGTTATTAGATGTTATTTTTAGGCTAAAAATACCATTTTTAGCCTGGCTCATTATCCATTAAATATCAAATAAATTTCTATAGATCTAGCAATGATGGAATTTCGATTCTATGAATCTTTGACTGGAATCTATGAGATAGGTGAAATAAAAATTGATACTGAACTTATTTTAAGAGATGCAACTGGAACGGAATTTATAAAACAGTCCTAGAAAAAGAATTCTACCATTTAGGCTTACTCTGCTTTGGGATTTTTTTAGAATATCAAATATCAAAACTGATTCAGTTTCTTATATTATAATGTATAATATAATGTATAACGGTATTGAAATTCTAATTTACTTGAATATAATATTGAATACCAGAAAACTATATGAATGTTGTATTTATTAACTTAACATTAACACGCGCGGGTATACCTAATCTATATTTCCGTCTTCTCTATTCTTTTATTGCCCTCCTGTCCTGTCGTCAATTGACAGTATGACTTAGGGCGCAATATAATTTAAGTGGTCAAATACTATTTTGGTAAAGCACCTTGAATCCACTGGATAGTAAAGGATCTTGGATCCAACGCAGAACCCTTTGTGAATGAGAGATATAAAGACGAGAAAGACCAATGAAATCAAGTTTCAAGGTTGTAATTGAATGGTAAAGTTTGATTTGATTACCATTAACCTCCAGAATAGTTAACGAGTTTTTCGGTTTGATTCACATCTCCAAAAGGTCTGAGTTATATTAAGGTAAGGTGGCCAAAGGCCCCTATGGTCCAGTGGTTACGACCTCTCTCTTTCACGGAGAAAACGAGGGTTCAAGTCCCTCTAGGGGTATACCAATACTCAAGACTATAGGAGTGGGATTTTCTATCAAGTGATCCATCTTTGTCAAGTCCTTCTAATAGTCTACTCAGTGGGACTTTCTATTTTATATAAAGTGATATGTATTTGTCAAATCTGCCTGGGAGACGAAAGGAAGTTGATTATGGTCCACCATTTCTTACTTAAGGTCTCTCTAGCCCTTTGTTGACAATATAGTAAAGTTTAAACGTTTAAACCTTTAAACGTTCAGGTTTAAAATTTATCAAAATTGATCGATTGAAGCTTCAAATTGATGATTAATTGGATCGATTTCAAGGTTAATTGATCAATTAGGTTCAACAATTTCAATTTCAATTGCTCAATTTGACAACTGACCTGTGAGCAACTATTGATGGTTGTGTCGGAAGAATATGGTGGTCACGATGGTAGAAGATGGTCGCGATGGTGAAGGTGGACGGAATCAAGGGGAGAAGAGGTTAACAGAGCCCGGCTCGCGTAATTGTGATTTTAGGGTTATTGAAGATCGACGTTTCATAGCCTCGCATACGTAATGTACGATAAAGGATTTTCGCATTCCATCCTTTACCTATATATATATATATCAAATAGGAATGTCGGTAAACATTCCTATTTGATCTTTTACACCCCTCAACTATAAACAATTGATATTCTAGCCTAAGGTTGGGTTAAAATGAAAACCATACAAATATGAAAACCTTGTGAAAAATATATGTAACGATCAAATTTTTTAAAAAGAATTTACATATGTAAAATATGTTTATTATCTTAAATACAAAAAACAAAATTAAAAAAAAAATTAACTACGTTTTTTTACGTTTTACATATGAAAGTATGAGAGAGAAAAACTTTGAGATTAACTTTTATTATTCTATTAACTTTAATCCACAATCACTAGATTTAACTTTTCATTTGAAATGTATGGCTGAGATTTGGTTTTCATAGTTTTCACAATTTAAGATGGTTTCTTTTAACTTTCCTCTTCTAGCCTATATATTATTTTGCAAATATTATAAACTAAACTTTCTACTTTCTAATAGTTTAAATTTACCCCTATACCATATATATTATATACGTTTATAACATCTTAAGTTTTTTTACTAATTTAATTTGTCTTCGCTAATTTCTATTTTTTAAACTAATTGTTATTTTGTTTAACAAATTTGTAAATATCATTTTGACCCTATCGAGTTTTTAAAATTTCGAGTTTACCCCTTATTGCTTACCTTTACTTAAAAAATAACTTTTTACGTGCTTATTTTTATATGCGTGTGTAAATCGAGGTGGTCTAAGTTTCGGCGTAACCTTATTTTTTATTAGACGAGTCATGTCAAATGTAATACATTCCTATGCTTATATTATGTAGGTTTCCAGTTAGTTTATGTTTCGGCATAAATCCAAGTTGTTCTATATTTTGGCGTAATCTTATTTTTTACTAAACGAGTCAGGTCATATATAATACTTTTCGTGCTTATTTTTATGTAGGTTTCAGTTGTTCTACATTTTGGCGTAATTTTGTTCTAGAGGGGTCAAATATAATACGCTTTCATGCACCGGAATACCCGTGGATCAACTTCTTAGGTTTCTAAAGACTGTAACCTCTAAACGCACGTTCATATCTTCGTCGTATACGAAAAGTTCCCGGCCGCAACGCGCATGGGTAACTATGCTAGTTTTTAAAATAATGTACATATGCGTATTAAATAATATTTGAGTTTATAGATCGTTTAATATATAGTATATAAGAACCTTATTAGTGGAGTTGGAAAAACCACCTTATGATAAATTGATAATCAAGAGTTCTCAAGCTCAAAACTTGGCTCCAACATCAAAGTTTTTTTTTAACTCATTCCCCATCAACAATCAAGTTAAAAACTTGGCTCAAACATCAAGTTTTTATAAATTCATTCCCAAACAACAATTAATGCATTTGGTCACCTTACAACAATTAACATAACATTAATCCCATGCTATTAAATATTTTACCAGTTACTCATATTACTTATTAATACATAATTAACATATCAATAATTAATATTTTAATTATTTTCTTCAACTCAAATACTAAAACTCATTTTCCACATCCTTTAAGTTAAATTCAATTATTCCACTCATTACAATGTCATGTTCGTTTATTTATTATGAATTTTTAAATAGGATTGTTGAGTTTATATTAGAGAGGAAGGGGCACTTATGGGTAGTACTCATGCATCGAACAATCATACACAGTTATTTCATTTATACCTTTAAGTACCCACAAACCATAAAATAATCGGAAACACATACCCACAAGTACCTCAGGACATTTTTTGTTTAAATTTAAAAATAAATAAACAATTAAATGTAATTAAAATTAAAATTTCATTGAAAATTAATGAGTGTTTAATTTTTCAAAAACCTCCAATGGGTTTACCATGTGGTAAACCTTTGCCACAAATTGTAATTTGGCAAACTACCCACATAGTTAGAGGTGAATTTGCCATGTGGTAAACAACCCATAAACCTTACCCACACTAGTGCCCCTTCCCCTCTTATAGATAGGGGTCCTCTTTTTTTATCTCGGCCGGGGCCTAAAATTTTTTAAGATTATTGGGGACGACTCTGATCACAGCATATGATTACCTCATCACGATAACTATCACACATGCAGTAACCTTATATACAAAAACAAATGATATCCATTGCTTCCAATCGAGTGACCCTAACTTTTTATGTTCGTCTGACGATGGACTTTATATTAAACTAAAACATGTCTATGTTAGACTTGAGGTGATGAGATATCCATAGTTAAACACGGGTAGTTTATGATATCAAATTGAGGTGATTAGAAATCCAAACTGAATAAGTGATTGATCAAATATTTAACATGATGGAAAAATTAAGTGATTAGATATCCAACCAGACGAATGGATATGGGTTCACGCGCTTTATTTAGTCAATGAGTCAGTCTCATATCCTAAGAAACCTAAAGCATCTTAACACTTACATGGGCTCCAAAGCCTACCAACAGGTATTCGGATTAAAATTGTACTCCAATTATAACATAATCCGAACCAATTGTACTAGTAAAATATTTTCCAAAAAAGATATTTATAAGATTTTAACTAAAAACTAATTAATACTTTCTATAAACTTTCGTGAACCCAAAAATCCTTTATAAGAGGTTTTTAAGATTGAACAAGTAATCTTTCACGAAACTCTGTTTTAATATAAAAGTACCAACGGTTACAAAACTAGAAATAAAGGGAATATAAAATACAATTTTTATACCAAAACATGTTCGATTCAAGTCTTCATCGAATACTTCTACATAGGGCTGCAAACGAACTGAACTTTCAGTGAACAGTTTATGAACCGTTCGGTGGGAAGTTCGTTCGTGTTCGATCGTTTAATAAATAAACAAACACGAACAAAATTTTTTGTCCGTTTAGTTAAACGAACGAACATGAACATAGGTCGGGTCCGTTCGTTTATGTTCGTGAATGTTCGGTAACGTGTCCTTTTATGTTCGTTTGTCTTTTCTAGTGTAATTGGATTTTCAATTTTTTAGAATTATTTTTTGATATGTTTTACCCAATTAAATGAACAATATATATATATATATATATATATATATATATATATATATATATAGGATCAGGATTATGAGAGAACCTTTTTGAAATTGAGAACTATGAGAACCATTTTGGACCACAAAAAACCCAAAAATAAAAAAAAATCATAAAATAAAATAAAACACAAAAATCAAAAAAGTAAAAAAAACCAAAATTCTTATTTTATCATCGCGGTTTAATAAAAAAAAAAAAAACTTGGTTTAGCTAAATTATATACACATATGTATACTATATACATATATGTACATATACATGTTTTTTTTGTACACATGTGTATAATTTAAGATACATGATGCTGTACATATGTGTATATTACGTAATTAGAGATTAAATAAAATTATACATATGTGTATAATACAACATTTTTTTTATTTTTTTCTATTTTTTTTATTTTTTTAATGAAACCGGAATGAAATATAAGAATTTTGGTTTTTTTACTTTTTTAAATTTTTTATTATTTTTTGTTTTATGATTTTTTTAAATATTTTTTTAAAGGTGTTTTTAATGGTTAAAAATGGTTCTCAAAGTTCTCAATTTGCAAAGAAAACTCTTAGGATCCTTACCCTATATACATATATATATATATATATATGGAAAGTATAATGTGGAAACTTGCTCGAGTTGAGAAAACCATGTAAACTTGATTGTGTGGTTCAAGATGTGACACATCTGTGTTTCTTAGGTTTATTATTTTATAAATGAAAGGGGTATTTTAGACATTTTAATCATGTCCCTTCTCTCTCCTTTTTTATATGGATTTGACTCATCCATTTTTATCACTAAAATCAGAACATTATCTTCATCTTCGGTGCTGTTTGTTTTTGCAGACATAAACTGTCTGCAAGCTGATTTCATCTGTTTTCATGTCTGCAACTGAAGATGTGGTCTGAAGACCTGCAAGCTGAAAATATAAGACTGTTTGTTTTTATAAGTTGATACTGTCTGCATAACTGTCAAACTTATCTCACAAGATAGAAGTCATTTATTCAAGTTACATAGAAAATATAATAATAAAATTGTGGCGGCGGACGGTGGGTAGTGGCGATGGATGGTGGTGGTGGACAGTAGGTGGTGGTAATGGACGGTTTTGGTGGGTGGTGGACGGTGGTAGTTGACGGTGATGGCGTCCGACAGTGGGTGGTAGTGGTGATGAACGGTTGTGGTGGGTGGTGGACGGTGGTGATTGGTGGTGGCTGTGATGGATGGTGGTGGTGGTGGTGGTGGCGGACGATGGGTAGTGGTGGTGGATGCTGGTAGTGGCGGCGGACGGTGGGTAGTGGCGGTGGATGGTGGTGGACGGTGGCAGTGGGGGATGGTGGTGGTGGCGTACGGTGGGTGGTGGTGGCGGACGGTGGTGGGAGGAGTGGATGAGAGGGTGGCTTCAAAGGGATAAGAGTATGATTTTTTTGCGAAGATGTTTTAAGCAAGATTTCTTTGCTTTTCTTTTAAGATGAAAGAAGATAACTTAAGATCTGTTTTAAGAAAAAAAACAAACAGTCTTCAAGGGTAATGTCTGCGCGCGTGCAGACATTAGCTCCCTTGAAGATGTTTGAAGAAAAAACAAACACCCCCTTCATCTCTCTCTCTCTCTTTTCCAAATTCCATTTTCATTTTCAACTTACATCAACAACTCATTTTCATTATTCCAAGAAACAATTCACCAAAGAAACAATAAATCGTGGTTAAACAAGACCGAAGGTTTGTTGCAGTGGATGAGAAAAGGCGGCAGGTCGGCAACGGTAGGTCGGAATATGCAAATCGAATCCGATCAACTTGAAATTTTGGTAGATTTTTTATGTTTTTTAACGATCTGAAGGCTTCTTTTTTTCTTTGATTTATTTTTCTTTTTTTATTCCTTTTCACCCATAAGTAATGTATGTTTTTGATGTATTTTTTTTGTAGATCTTTTATGTTTGATATGTAACATCCCGAAATTTCAAAGTGATATTAATTATATTACTTACTAATAGAGGGAAAGTTTACTCGGGTTATCAGGAAATAAATAAAAGAGTAGGAGTTGGTATGGGTCGGGCTAGTGTCGGGTAATGGATGTTGGTTATGGATTTGGATTAATGAGAATGGGATTTCAGGGATATAAATACCCCCAAAATCCCAACCATTTTCATTTTCACCAAACTTCCTACACACACTCAACACACACACATTCTAACCGATCAAGATTCGAAGCCGAGACCCGAGATTTTGTAGATAGATCTGAGTTGGTAAGGTAAGAACAAATCCAACAAAGCTAATATTACTGAAAATGGTTAGGATTGGATGGGTTAACCGGACCCGAAACCCTAACTGCCCAAATCGGACCCCTAAAACTTCGATTTTAGGCCGATTTGATGGTTGGGTTTTGTAGGCGCCGATCATACGATTCCGTGGGTACCAAAATCGAGTTATTTGGTTAAGAAACGAAGGAGTTATGGGCAAACAGATCTGCAGCGCGATAACTTCGCCTGCAAGATTAAGTTCGCCTGATGAACTTCGTCTTCAAGCGTAACTTCGCCTTCAAGCGTAACTTCGCCTAAGGATAACTTCGCCTACGGCCAAGTTCGCCTAAGGATAACTTCGCCTGAAGCCAAGTTCGCCTAAGGATAACTTCGCCAGAAGCCAAGTTCGCCTAAGGTTTAACTTCGCCTGAAGCCAAGTTCGCCTAAGGTTTAACTTCGCCTGAAGCCAAGTTCGCCTAAGGTTTAACTTCGCCTGAAGCCAAGTTCGCCTAAGGGTTAACTTCGCCTAAAGCCAAGTTTGATTAGAAAATAAATTATAAAGCGATAAGTTAAAGTAAGCTAATGCTAGGCCACCAGATTAGATCAGGCGAGTATTGATACGTGTAACTTGTACAGTCAGCCGAGCTCAAATAGAGAAGGGATTTACAGCTATCAGAAAAAGAAGCAGAGTTCAGGTGAGTTTCTAGCCCCATTTATGTGTTATGTTTTCGGGGCTGTGTGCATACTCAATATGTTTGTTAATACGCTTATCCTAAGAGATAAGTGTATGCCTTATGTGAATGATATGATATGTATGAATGATTGCTTGATGGTACGTGAACGATCTTCGGATATTGCACGTACTGTCAGGTTGTAACGTTATAAATATGGTAAGTATGATATGTATGAATGATTGCTTGATGGTACGTGAACGATCTTCGGATATTGCACGTACTGTCAGGTTGTAACGTTATAAATATGGTAAGTATGATATGTATGTTTATGTGTATGAACGTAATAAAGTTAACAAAAGAAGGAAATGACGGTTGTATGGTTGTATGGTAACGAAGAGGGAATCGAACCCTACTAATATTCGAAAACAAGGGACCAGACCCTTATAATATCTGTGATGTTAGGGACCAGACCCTTATAATATCTGTGATGTTAGGGACCAGACCCTTATAATATCTGTGATGTTAGGGACCAGACCCTTATAATATCTGTGATGTTAGGGACCAGACCCTTATAATATCTGTGATGTTAGGGCTTATAATATCTGTGATGTTAGGGACCAGACCCTTATAATATCTGTGATGTTAGGGACCAGACCCTTATAATATCTGTGATGTTAGGGACCAGACCCTTATAATATCTGTGAGGTTATAGGGCGAAAGGCTCTTTAAAACGTATGATTATGAATGTAAAGAAAGTATGTAAGTAAGAAAGAAAGTATGTAAGTAAGAATGAAGGTATGAGTACTTATGTGTGTATGAAAGAAAGTTATGAGGTTAAGTACGTATGTATGTAATAAGGTATTGTATGGTATTGTATGATTAACTAGAACTCACTCAGCGTAGCTGACTTTTAGTATGCACGCAGGTGAGCTGATTATAGAGCTAGCATGAGGATGACACACGGCATGGATTGAACGGCTGGCATCTGAAGAAAGAAGTAAAGATGTTTTAAATATAAAGTTTTGTGTTATGGTATCAAAGAAAAGATTTAATGTTTTGTAACAAATGATTGATGTTTTATATTCCGCGAAAAGTTTTAATAAACTCTGATTTGAAGGACTGTGTTTATGAGTAAATCCGACGTTAAAGTAGGGCTACCGGGTTCGGGGCCTTACAAGTTGGTATCAGAGCAAAGTTCGAGAGATTTAAGCATCCTACATGCTTAGACTCGAACAGAGAATGGGATTAAAGTAAGAAATGAAAGAAGATGCCAGTTCAAGATAGCCATGTGTCACACAAGCAAGCTCGGTAAAGGTAAAAGTATATGATTAATTTCATGTATAACGTAAGAATGTGTAAGGAAGTTAGCTTAATTGCTATAGAAAGAATGTTTGAATGTTAGCTAAATTGCTAAAAGAAAAAAGGAATGTGTGAATGCTAGCTTAATTGCTAAGGATAAGAATGTAGGTTATATGTATGATTATGGTTGTGTGTGAAGTAGAAACTAGCACAAGTGAAATCACAACGGGAAATATGTAGAACCTGAGGAGTAATGTTAAGAGTTAATTACACTTGGCCACTGTCATTAACTATTTACCTTACGAATCATGTGCTAAATAATTCCTAGAGAGATAACGTTTGTGTTTCCTTAGAGATAAGATAGATGACCGATACAAAGGAGGTCGTACTGGACGCTGTGGTAAACTACGTTCCAACCAGACACCCTTTTTGAAGAGGGTGACTAAGCAATGTACGAAAGCAGCAGGACTTCAACTTTAGGAAGTATTGCAGAAGGACCACACTTGGAGCTTGTAGTAAAATATTAATGGAGTTGCTAAAATTGTATCGCACTACAATTTCTCTGAAGCATCAAATGCAGCTCGAACTAGGAAGTCCAAGTGGAGGCAACATGAAAGAAACGGAGATAAGCCAACTAGAATGAGTCAAGAAATGTAGTATGTCTGCAATGGTTAACTCCATAAAGGAACTTGCTGGGATCGGGAGTAACGAAACGAATGATGAGGAAGCGGAGGTGATTGAGAAGGACGGTGATTGTCAAGATATCCTGAGTAAACATGCATGAAAGGATGAGGCTACATAGTGTAGTGAATATGAAAGAAGACGCTAAGAAGAATCTAGTTGTGTACCTGAGACCTTATGGAAGAGACCACTAGCGATACTTTCGTTAAAATATGAGGATGGTTAAGAATTGTAAGGTAGAATTAGAAGGATGTGAGTTCCTTGCTACTCTTTATGATTGACCTTAAGAGAGTTCGATGTCGTTTGGGACTGGATTTGACGTTTGAGCTTAAAGCTCGTATAGAAGGTAAGAATGAGTTGATAATGTTTAAGTCTTTGGGTGACGGTACAGTGACGGTTTATGATATTAAGGAAAGTTCAAGGCTTAACGTCATTCCGAGAAAAAAAAAAGAGATGAAAGTATGAGGATGTGTATAGATTTCTATGAGTTGAACAAGCTTACTGTAAAGAATATATATTGCCACAAATGGATAATTTGTTTGATCAAATGCAAGGTGCGAGTTGGTCCTCGCAAATAGACCTCAGAGCAGGCTATCATCAGTTGAAAGTGAAAGAGGCAGACATCCCTAAGACAACATTTCAAACGCGATATGAATACTACGAGTTTCTCGTGATACCGTTTAGATAGACGAATGCTCAAGCAACATTTATGGTTATGATGAATTAGGTATGTCATCCAATATTAGGACAAATATGTCGTTGCCTTCACAGAAGATAGTTTTGATTATTCAAGGGATAAGTCCGACCATGCTGAACACTTGAGAGAAGAGTTGGAAACGCTGAAGAAAGAGAAATCGTTGGCTAAGTTTTCAAGGGGTACCATTGACACATTTCATAAGAAGCAGAAGGAACGGAATACGAGGCAAGAAGATGAGTGAGGCTGATAAAGGATTATGACTGTGGAATCAAGTATTATTCTGGTGAGGCTAATATGGTTGCTGACGGCCAGAATGAGGAGAAGATATCACGACATTTAAGTAGTATAAATTAATTAGTACTCCGGATTGCATTAGCAAGATCCACAAGGTACCTTTAAAAGTTATAAAGGATGAGAGCAAGATAAAAAATAAATAAATAAATGAATTCCCTAGTTACACCGAGAGTTGAAAGATAATACTTATGATGTGAAAATCAGATTTGGTCACCTGAGGATTCCACGTCATGGGTATCCTCGAGGCCAAATCCTAGATGAAGGTCATAAGTCTAGATGTCGGTTATAATGAAGGCGTATACTAATGGAAGTCACATGCTTAAGTAGAAGTCAAATGAAGATGAGTCCATGGTATGTGACAGCTATGGATATACTTGATACTTTGCATACACAGATAAGAACAACCACATGTGTTACGAATATGGAGCCGACGGTCACACCGCAAGAGGATGCTAGAAACCAGGAACAAAAGGTGGAAAGACATGCAAGGAAAGCGTAGATATGGTTTAGACGAGTCTTGGCACAAATGATTAGTGAGTAATTGATAATCATGTGATCATGGAAGGAAGTCCTCTGGAACGGAAAGGATAGAATGGTATTATAAAAGAAAGTCAAGACATGCCAGAAAGGAAGTCGGTTAAGGTAATTGGTTACGATAGGTCAGGCAGCCTGATATGCAACGGCAAACAACAATGGATTCATAGGACAACGCGAGGCTTGATTAGTCAAGAAAGAGGGAGATGTATCATCATGGACTTCATGATCAAGCTACCTTGGACAGCTATAACTCATGAACCTTACATGTTGATGCAGAGCTGAAAATGAAAGAAGGTATAAGTGGTGACTTAAGGAGTTCTCCGACAAGTTATGCAATGGATGCGCTTAAGAATTGCAAGAAGTGTTCTCTCTCAAGGAATAGACAAAGGGATTTCTAAGAAGTAACCATTGAGAAGAAACTGAAGAGGTTTCTTTTTCTTTTGGAATTAATATGTTTTGAACGTATTGCAAAGCAGTATATTTGCTAAAGGTTGTAATGGGACGGAATGATCATTCAGTGTTAAGTGTAATGATAGTAAGTGCAATGTTTCTATTTAAAGGACAAGAAAGAAGAGTACACTTGTGGAAGCGATATGCACTTGCAAAGTCTGGATAAGAAAGTGTATCACCAAGGACTTCATGGACAGGCTACCTAGGAAGCTAAAATTAATTAACATCACTCGTTGATTGTAAGACCAAGGATAAACCGGTAAGTTAGGGAGCTATGTCGGTTCAAGAAAGAATGTGAATACAGGAAGTATTCCTTTTACAAGGATTAAGCAGGTTTCGAGGACGAAACCTCTTATAAGGAGGGTAGACTTGTAACATCCCGAAATTTCAAAGTGATATTAATTATATTACTTACTAATAGAGGGAAAGTTTACTCGGGTTATCAGGAAATAAATAAAAGAGTAGGAGTTGGTATGGGTCGGGCTAGTGTCGGGTAATGGATGTTGGTTATGGATTTGGATTAATGAGAATGGGATTTCAGGGATATAAATACCCCCAAAATCCCAACCATTTTCATTTTCACCAAACTTCCTACACACACTCAACACACACACATTCTAACCGATCAAGATTCGAAGCCGAGACCCGAGATTTTGTTGATAGATCTGAGTTGGTAAGGTAAGAACAAATCCAACAAAGCTAATATTACTGAAAATGGTTAGGATTGGATGGGTTAACCGAACCCGAAACCCTAACTGCCCAAATCGGACCCCTAAAACGTCGATTTTAGGCCGATTTGATGGTTGGGTTTTGTAGGCGCCGATCATACGATTCCGTGGGTACCAAAATCGAGTTATTTGGTTAAGAAACGAAGGAGTTATGGGCAAACAGATCTGCAGCGCGATAACTTCGCCTGCAAGATTAAGTTCGCCTGATGAACTTCGTCTTCAAGCGTAACTTCGCCTTCAAGCGTAACTTCGCCTAAGGATAACTTCGCCTACGGCCAAGTTCGCCTAAGGATAACTTCGCCTGAAGCCAAGTTCGCCTAAGGATAACTTCGCCTGAAGCCAAGTTCGCCTAAGGTTTAACTTCGCCTGAAGCCAAGTTCGCCTAAGGTTTAACTTCGCCTGAAGCCAAGTTCGCCTAAGGTTTAACTTCGCCTGAAGCCAAGTTCGCCTAAGGGTTAACTTCGCCTAAAGCCAAGTTTGATTAGAAAATAAATTATAAAGCGATAAGTTAAAGTAAGCTAATACAAGGCCACCAGATTAGATCAGGCGAGTATTGATACGTGTAACTTGTACAGTCAGCCGAGCTCAAATAGAGAAGGGATTTACAGCTATCAGAAAAAGAAGCAGAGTTCAGGTGAGTTTCTAGCCCCATTTATGTGTTATGTTTTCGGGGCTGTGTGCATACTCAATATGTTTGTTAATACGCTTATCCTAAGAGATAAGTGTATGCCTTATGTGAATGATATGATATGTATGAATGATTGCTTGATGGTACGTGAACGATCTTCGGATATTGCACGTACTGTCAGGTTGTAACGTTATAAATATGGTAAGTATGATATGTATGAATGATTGCTTGATGGTACGTGAACGATCTTCGGATATTGCACGTACTGTCAGGTTGTAACGTTATAAATATGGTAAGTATGATATGTATGTTTATGTGTATGAACGTAATAAAGTTAACAAAAGAAGGAAATGACGGTTGTATGGTTGTATGGTAACGAAGAGGGAATCGAACCCTACTAATATTCGAAAACAATGGACCAGACCCTTATAATATCTGTGATGTTAGGGACCAGACCCTTATAATATCTGTGATGTTAGGGACCAGACCCTTATAATATCTGTGATGTTAGGGACCAGACCCTTATAATATCTGTGAGGTTATAGGGCGAAAGGCTCTTTAAAACGTATGATTATGAATGTAAAGAAAGTATGTAAGTAAGAAAGAAAGTATGTAAGTAAGAATGAAGGTATGAGTACTTATGTGTGTATGAAAGAAAGTTATGAGGTTAAGTACGTATGTATTTAATAAGGTATTGTATGGTATTGTATGATTAACTAGAACTCACTCAGCGTAGCTGACTTTTAGTATGCACGTAGGTGAGCTGATTATAGAGCTAGCATGAGGATGACACACGGCATGGATTGAACGGCTGGCATCTGAAGAAAGAAGTAAAGATGTTTTAAATATAAAGTTTTGTGTTATGGTATCAAAGAAAAGATTTAATGTTTTGTAACAAATGATTGATGTTTTATATTCCGCGAAAAGTTTTAATAAACTCTGATTTGAAGGACTGTGTTTATGAGTAAATCCGACGTTAAAGTAGGGCTACCGGGTTCGGGGCCTTACATGATAGATCTTTACTCTTTTTTTCCTTTTGAATGTATTAGGTAAATTTTTGATTTTTTTTTTCAAAATAAGATATTTTATCCTTTTTTTCATTTTCGAGATCTAAAGGATTGTATTTTTGCTTTTTTATTATTTTTTCTTTTTAATAATAAGAATCCATATTAGTGTATTTTGTGGTATTGATTTGTGTATAAGAGATGCTTTTTTCTTTTCTTCTTTTTCAAGATTTAAAGGATTGTATTTTTTTCTTTTTCACTATTTTTTTCTTTTTATCAAAAAGAATACATATAAGTGTGTATTTTGGTATTGATTTGTTTATATGAGATGTTATATTCTTTTTATCTTCTTTTAAAAATATAAAGGATTGTATTTTTGATTTTTTATTATCTCTTTTCTTTTTAACAATATGAATCCATATGAGTGTATTTTGGTATGGATTTGTGTATAGGTAAACTAATTACTGGACTTGTTAGCTTGTAGTTATAGTGACAATAAGTTTATGACGTCTGGAAGATTCAAGAAACAAGTAAAGCGAGATCCAATTTTAGGGTTATTTGTGAGATAGGTTTAGAATACAACTGCTTTTTAGTATTATTTTTTATTAAAGGATATTCTATTTGTACACAGTTAATATATGTTTTTAAACAAGTAACATATGTTTTATTTATACAATTAACAAATGTTTTATATTACTTCCAGACCGAAGACCCGATAAGAGATCAGCTATTGGTGTGACGGATTTCCAAAGAGTGCCGAGAAAACGCAGATTCATTTAAAACCTGGCGGATTTCCAAAGAGTGCCGAAAAACCACCGTCGATATCTTAAAGAAAAAGAGGAAGATGGTTGGACTGGATTGAGTTAGGATGAAAGAAAAAGGTATATTTTTAAAATATGGTGACGTTTGTGTAGGAGAGAGGGAGTGACTGTGACATAAAGTGTGTCATAAAAATGTGTGGATGTTTATAAGAGAGAGTGTGTAATTGTGTCATAAAGTAATGAAAAAGTAAAAGTAAAAATTATGATTTTGATTTGATTGATTTTTGAAAAGTACAATTTATGTCTCCACACTCTTTTGAATTACCTTTATCACACTATAATTAACTCCTCATAAGAGTTATTCAAAAATTTAAAACCCTTTACCTTATAATGGTTATATAGAAAAATGTAATAATTAAAATGATGGTTTTTATTTAATTGATTTCTTAAAGGTACAATGCTTGTTTCCCACAGTCTCTTTTGTATTAAATATTCATAAACTTTGTATAGTCCGTCTCTCACTCTCTCTTGCACATGTATGAGTTACGCAAATATTAAAAATTGTTCATTTAAATATTAATATTCCGATACAAAAAAACATATGTTTTTGCATATTAAAACATACGTTTATAGACAAGCGTAACATATGTTTTGCATATTAAAACATATGTTTATAGAAAAACGTAACATACGTTTTAAAAATATTCGTATATATTTTTAAAAAACTGGATAAAAATATTCCCAGTAGAAACTCTGATCACCACCTCACCACCTCACATATGTTCGGTTAATGTCTAAACAATTAACATATTTTTTTTTTGTTATTTTGCAGTTCATCCTAAAACGTATGTTACTTCCGCAGTCACCTTGGGCCGGAAACATGTTGGTTGTCGATATTTTAAGATGAAAAATAAATACATTTTTTTAAAGAGTGTATTTTTTGTAGGAGAGAGAGAGTAATAGTGACATTAAGTGTGTTGACATATGTATGAGAGATAGTGTGATTGTGACATAAAGTGTGTGGATATGTGTAGGAGAGAGAGAGTTATAGTGACATATTTTTATTTTTTTAATAAAAGTACACTCTTAAAGGCAGTGAAAAATTATTTTGAGTCATGCTAACTTTTTAATTTTAAAGTCTTTTCATCTTAACTATTGAAATATTTCAAATCTTTATTGATTTTGATATAGTTTTTTTATGTTAAACATATATTTTTAATGAACAATAAAGTTTTACAATTTTTTTTTAATAAAAGTACACTCTTAAAGGTAGTGAAAATTTATTTTGAGTCATATCAATTTTTTTACTTTTGATGTCTTTTCATGTTGACTATTGAAAAATTTTTAAATCTTTATTGATTTTTATATAGTTTTTTTTATGTTAAAAATATCTTCTTAATGAACAAGAAAGTTTAAAATTCTTATGATACACCACACACCTCCTCTTTTGCCGGCCTGCAGTACACAGTCGCCAGAAGCAAATGAACTCAATAATTTGGAGATTTAAGTTATTTAATAGAAAATTTGTTGTTATTAAAATGAGATTTACAAATAAAGAGAAAGTAATTGTGTCATAAAGTAATAGATGTGATAGTGACATAAAGTAACGGAAGTGATTGTGACATATTTTATATTTTAATAAAAGTACATCTTTCAAGGTGATGGAAAGTACTATTGAGGTCATATCACCTTTTTTACTTTTGATATATTTTCATGATGACTATTGAAATATTTCAAATCCTTATTGATTTTTGTATAATCTTTTATGTTAATAGCATCATCTTAAAGAACAAGAAAAATTTAAAAGTCCTATAATACACATTTTTTAAGTGTTTCAAAAGTTCTTTTGAAAACATTTACGTAATAATAATCATTAGTAAATTGTTTGACATTTTGTTTTAAGTTGGAGATATATGATTTAAAAAAACAAACTCTGAATACCATCCCACCCTGCCGTCTTTTTTTTTCCGGTATAAATAAGTTGAAGATTTAGTACAAAATTCAAGATTCCTTCAATAATCGCAACAATAAACAAAAAAAGTTAAAAAAATTTTAATGGCCAACAATAAAAAGAAGAATGAAGCTCATTTTCTAATTTAAAATAACAAATTTCAAAAAATGTTAAAATAAGATTTAAATCCAAACAAAATTTTCAAGTATATCTTTAAAAACAAATATACTAAAATGACCATATCTAAAATCTGTCAACAGGCGTAACATACGTTTTCGCATGTTAAAAACATACGTTTTTAGGAAGAAGTAACATATGTTTAAAAAAACAAACTCTGAAGACCACCCCACCCTGCCGTCTTTTTTTTCGGTACAACTAAGTGAAGATTTAGTACAAAATTCAAGATATCTTTAACAAAAACAAAAAAGTTTAAATTTTTTTAATGGCCAACAATAAAAAGAAGAATGAAGCTCATTTTCTGTTTTAAAATAACAAATTTTAAAAAATGTAAAATAAGATTCAAATCCAAACAAAATTTTCAAGTATATCTTTAAAAACAAATATATTAAATGACCAGATCTGAACTCTATAAACATAGTACAAAAAAAATAATAATAAAACTAAAAATGATGAGATCTTAGAAGCTTTCATCCATAAATTCTTGTTCAGAAATTTGTCAGTATAAAATGTCTAGATCTGAACCTTTTGTAGAGAAAATCACTTGATCAAGTTGTAAACTCGGTCGCCGATACGTGGTGGTGGTCAAAGATGAAGACCAACAATGTTATAAAGAGTTTCCAGTACATCAAGACCTTTCACGGTGTCTTAAAAAGTTTTCGATACGCCAAGATCTTAATCGCCGCCATCAGCATGCGCCGGAAACTGGTGTCGAGGGTTCACGAAAGATGTTTTTTAGGTTACTGGAACATGTTGATTGTTGATAGTTTGAAGAACAAGAAGAAGATGGTTTGGTTTGAAGAACAATAAGAAGGTGGTTGAAATAACAAGAAGTGGAAAGATGATTGTGGTTGGGAAATTAATGAGATCTGGAAATATGGAAGTCAGAATCAACATATGGAGAGAGAATATGGATTGTAGTTTTACTATAATGCCCTTTTGGTACTTTTGAAACAATAAAATAATCTTTATTAAAGTTACTTTTTGATTATATAATCTCAACCCTTTATTTGATTAGATCAATAGATATAATAGAGTTTCTATGGTTTTCTCAACTGGAGTGGGTTTTTATTTTAACCTTTCCCTATATATATATATATGTGTGTGTGTGTGTGTGTGTGTGTGTGTGTGTAAAAGGTCAATAAACCGCAGTTCATTTATTCGTTTCCCCGGTCCTTAAGTTCCACCGTCGGCATGTACAATTGTCACCCACCTCCGCTGCCCTCCATCTTCACCTCAGAAGCCCTTTACCATCCATCTCTGACACCAATAGCCATGTACGTTTTTTGGTATGACTCTATTTGTTTGATTTGGTGTAATTTTTGTGTTTGTATAGGTTGAGCAATGGGTTTTGCTGGTGATGTAAACCAAGTCTTTGTTAGCTGGTCGGAAAACCTATGGCCTTGCAGTAAATGGTTGAACACCTATCGCCCATCACTTTCGCCCGGTTTTATTATGTTCGTGAACCGTTCGTGAACACATTGAATTCCTTAATGAATGAACACGAACAAAGAATCTTGCTCGGTAAGTGTTCGTGAACCGTTCGTGAACACATTTATTTCTTAACAAACGAACACAAACAAGACTTTTTCGTGTTCGTTCGGTTCGTTTGCAGCCCTACTTCTACTCGTTTTCTTGTAGTGAAAATGACTCGAGTCTTCATCATCTTGAGTCTTGTCACCAAACTTGTTAATCTTCATACATGTAACAAACTAAATGGTTAACAATTTTGGTTGAGGATCATGTTTGACACGGGACCATAAAACAGATTCCAGCCTCCGCTCAGAACGCGTCTGTCTCCCAGGATGCAACAACTGGAATAGTATGTGTACTGCCGGAGATGGCTCCCACACCTGAGACGCCACCCGGGTTAAAAAGTGTATAGTTTTGTGAAAAAAGATGAAGTTGATGAGATATATATTAGAGTGTGTTAACTTGTAATATTTTTTTATTTGAACATAAATAATTATCTTGTATAGGTACGTATTCTCAAGATTTTTCAAGTGACAAAGTGAAAGAACCAACAAGTTCTATTTATACATACACATGAGAAGAAGTTACAAAAAAAACTCAATTAAATTAATTACAATTAACATAATTAATCTTGTAATAAATAAGATAATTAACATTATAATAAACTGAGTTTAATCTCGTTTTAATGGATATTAAGTGGTGGTGAAACTACCATAACAGCTAGTTTGACCAGGTCTCAACGTCTGTTGACCAATAGCCCGCCACTGTTGGCGAACAACCCTTGCAAAGTGCTGTTGATGCCAACATTTGTTCAAGGGAAGCTAACCACCGTTGAAGATGAGCCAGCCTTTGTTGAAAAGGAGTCAACCTTTTTTTGACTAGTCTGGTCAAACAGACCTTGCACCCCAACAGTGGTTCAAGTCAACAGACCCTGGCCCTTTTGGTTAAACAGACGTTGAACCCCAGTAGTGTTTCAAGTCAATAGACCTTGGCCCTTCTGGTCTAATAGACCTCCTGAACCCCAATAGTGGTTCAAACCAAACCAACAGTGGGTGATGTTATCAGGTGCCACTTGTAACATTCGTCATTTTCGATCTTTTTTGTATTTGTATTTGTATCAAAACCCGCCCCGATTTGTAAACCAAATCTTTCACTAATATAAAATGTTGGATTTTTATGTTTCATAATCATCTCTTACCTTTTGGATTTGTTATTAGATTGTATTATTTAAACCTTTTTTAAAAAAAACACATGCAAGTATTGATATAAAACAAGGAAAACAAGTTTGACTCCTTCCCTATATAAACAACCCCATCCTCTTTATTATTCTTTGCTCATTCATCTTCTTTCTCTCCCAAATAAAGTTCATATCTCTAACCTCTAAGGTTCTTAATAATCAAGCAATAACCTTCTTTAATTCTTGTTTGTTACTTATTAATTCATATCTTGTGGCACAACATATATATAATATGCACCCCTTGTTTCCTTCGGCTTTCATCTTCTTCGGGAGGTGATATGCGACAAGGCAGCTACATGGAGAACTCTTTGTAGTTCTTGTTTATACTATTTTCCTTTAATGCTTTCCTAGTCTTGTTCATATTGTAAGTAGTTTAGCTTTTAATTCATGTTTAAAGAGTTTCATGGTATTGGTTATGAAGTCACTAGTCTCGGTTTTATCCCGAGATTAGACCCGAATCAAGACCGAACCAAGACCAAACTCTTGTTTACTAGTCTTGTTTATACTATTTCCCTTTAATGCTTTTGTTTATATTGTAAGTAGTTTAGTTTTAATTCATGTTTAAAGAGTTCCATGGTGTTGGGTATGAAGTCACTAGTCTCGGTTTCATCCCGAGATTAGACCCGAATCAAGACCGAATCAAGACCGAACTCTTGTTTACTAGCTTTTGTTTTAAATAGTTTTGTTTACTAGTTTTGTTTAAAATAGTTAAATAAACATGTTTATGAAAGATTTGAACCTTGTAACTTCAAAAACCATTTTGATAGTTCTATGGTATTTGGGTATGTGGCAACCATCCTCGGTATCATTCCGAGTCAAGGACCGAACCAAAACCGAACTAAACCGAGTTCACTTGCCTAAGACACACAAGTGTGTTTTTGGCCATCGAAACTCATCTTTTCTTCAAGAATGTATTTTAAACTAATTTTAAGTATTTTATCAACTTACTTGGTGTGTCGGTATCCAACTTGATCTTATAACAAGCTTGGACCGGTGATACCAAATACACACTTAACGGACGTTAAGGTTCTTCATAATAGAACTATATACTTGGTTAAGTCTTTCGATTTTATTGAGTTATCTCAAAACATTTTGGAAAGTTAACTTTGAGTTTAGTTAATTATCTAGACCCAAGTTAACAAATCCAAACACTCGATTAAAACCTTGTTTTGGTGTTCATATACCCAAAGGGTCTTGCATTAGTGCATTATAACCCACATAAGTTACTTAACATAGGTTGAGTAATATTTATGAATGAAATACCAAGACCCGGTTTCGAGTAAACTTACTTTTTAGAACATGTCTTTAATTTCCCAAGTATTTACATTTTTAAACCATAAACTTCATTTATTTACTTTACTTGTCATATTTTATTTTAAACCCTTCCAAGACTACCTACTAACTTAAGACCCGTTTAATCTAGGTCTTGCTCGTTAAACCCGATCTCCGATTATTCACGAATCAATCTTTCAAGTTACTTAGTTAACGTGAGTACATTTCATCCCCCGTTTTCACTTTTATCTTTTGGGGGTAACATGCATACTTATTCAAATAAAAATGATTTATATTATACTCACTTCTCAAACCACAAACTTTAGGGTATATGATGCTAGAATACTTGCTCTATTGTGTGTTATATGTCTCATATGCTTTACGTGCGCGAGTGTTTATTTTTATGTTGTTGTTGAGCCTCATTAAGTATGATCATACGCTCCCCTAACTACTTAGCCTTGTGCTAGTAGAATAGGGCCTCATTATCCAAGTATGTCGGTATTCTTACCGATTAGAAAGGATCCTCATTTACATATGTTTTATATACCATGATTGATGCTTTATTTATAGTCTCATATACGTTTGTGGATTTCACTCATATTATATATACTCAAAACTATGAAATTGCTCACCAACATACGTGTTGACAAATGTTATTTTATGCATGTTACAGGTTTGATCATTACTTGAGTTGGAGTTTGAAGAAGTCATTCTATTTTGATACCGCTAGGTTATTAGAAGAATAAACAATATCTATTTCTTATGTTTTGATGTTATTTGTATGAACAATATGTGTTACTTTGGTGATCGAATGAAATTAATGAGTTAATTAAATATTGTCACTTTAATAGTGTCTTGTGTATTTGTCCAATCACGTTGCACCCCGGCATGTTCCGCCGCCTTTGGTCGGGGTGTGACACCACTAATGATGTCATCAAGCAGCGGACATGCACCCAGCCACACGTGACCAGACCCTCGAATCAACTTTCAAAAATACAAAGATGGCTTTCAACACGCCCTGCTTGCGGTGCGCACGTATAATGTATATATGTGTGAACCCTTGGGTGGGCAAAAGTAAAATTGCACTAATTTTGACGTTATTTTACTAATCACGTGAAAATAACGTTAAAAGTGGCGGAAGGTTAATCAGGCATCATGTGGTGGCGTTGATAGCCGAAAGACAAGGGCACATGCACCAATCAGCCGGTGTCCCGATGATTGAGTGTTATGTGTCTTATGTCCAAGGC
This sequence comes from Bidens hawaiensis, assembly GCF_021521415.1. Classification (NCBI taxonomy): domain Eukaryota; kingdom Viridiplantae; phylum Streptophyta; class Magnoliopsida; order Asterales; family Asteraceae; genus Bidens; species Bidens hawaiensis. The sequence goes on from NW_027506486.1 coordinate 40,223, forward strand.
TTGATTCAAAACTACTATCAAGCCGGGGGTCTCACCGGAAGCAGCCTCTCTATCCCTATGGGATAGGGATAGAGGTAAGGCTGTCTACATCTTACCCTCCTCAGACCCTACCATAGCATTGCTATTGGTGGGATATACTGAGTACGATGATGATGATGATGATGATGATGAAAGATGGCTTTCAAGCGGCTCGCGGTGAGCGAAGTGCAAAGGGGGGCATCAAAGCGACACATTGCGCCCATCGTCCATGCCACGCGCGAGTGAGGGTGCCTCATGCCCTTTAGGGTCCTCACTAGTGTTTGGCTAAGGCTGAACAATTTCTAAGGAGTGCTCCTCATATGCCGCTTCAAGTTTCTTCATCCCTCCTATGCGGGACAAGAAACAAATTTTAATATGTTTCTAAATACAGTTTATATATCTTTAATATCGCTAAAATATATAGATATAAATTGTTAAAGTGCAAGAAAACAATTCATCATACTACTTTTGTCACCAACTGTTCGAAGAAATTGTTGGTTGACTGGAATTTTCCTTGTTGCTTTCTTTGCAGAACAATTTATAGATAGATGTGGGAAATGCCAAAGGGCTGGTACCCTAACGATGTTATGGATTTGATTCACTATTTAATGCAAAGGTGTCTTACCCTTTGAGATTCAGAGGTCAAGTCCTATGATTAAGTCTGTAAATTTAAGATACTAGGATTAAAAAGTATGAGTTAGTAGTCAAAACACCAAAAACCAAAAATAAATGGTGTACGCCACTAGTCACTAGGCGTCCCTACGTTAATTGGTTGTGGCTCAATGGTAGAGCACTCGCTTTACTAGTGAGAGGTAGGGGGTTCAAATCTCACTACCACCAATTTATATGGGAGATATGAGGGATGACCATGGTTTGCTATGGTTCGAGTCCTGATCTCACTCGGTTGTACCGGCTCCTCGCTATCATGCCATTTGGCGGGCGTAGGGGTCGGGTTTTATCCGGTGAATCTCTCAATAGGTGGACCGTTAGGGGCTTCGTCCGTCCGGACTAGTGGCCGGCTCGGGCTACCTTTAGCCAATGGAAGCCACGTACGAAGTACCCGGCGTTACTTAGTTGATCGTTCAAAATAAAAGTCACTAGGCGTCCCCCACTGACAAGTCTCATGGTCAATATGGTGAACATAAATCACATGTCCCTACGTTAATTAGGTGATGGTAGGATTTGATCCCACAATCTTCACAATAGACTTCACCTTCTTACCAGGACCAGCCCAAGTCCAATTCAATTAAAGCTAAGTCTTTGACCCTCCAAATTTTTTGGGCCTCATATTTTGAAAATATGCAAATATGGATATATAATATGAGTAATTAATCTTGAAAAAGATAAACACAATTATGAATGTAGTGTGGTGGTAAATTTGGTGTTTTGGGTTCAAATCCCATAATATACATATTTTTACCAATGTTTCTTTAAGGCGTGGGCTATTCACACACCCATTTGGTCTATTTACACACCCATAGCGCGGCGTTATGATATGGGGTTATAATAAATGCAACTGGCACGGGCCTTTTTGTCGGGAAGGAGGGACTAAGCGCCGCGCTGTGGCATTTGGGATTTGGGGTTTGAGGTTTAGGGTTTAGAGTTGGGTGTTTAGGTTGCGCCAACATGATACAAAAACAAAAGGTTATGAAGATGAAACAAGCAATCACTTCCAGTTTCAGGTTTGGTTAATTAGCACCAAGCCTGAGTCTATACAATATATCATTAGATAATTAGTAAACTAATAAAAAAAGTATCATGTTATAAATTATTGTCATCACTGCATCGCGCAGGTTTTATAATAATGTATATATATTACAATATCACAATGTTTTTTAAGACTGTGCAAACAAAATGCAATGATACATTGATACGCTTGTTAATACTTTTGCGGTGAAGAAAAAGAGAATTGTTATTTGGAATTTGGATGTTTTGTCAAAAGTATAGAAGATTAGTTCAAGGCTTCAAGCTTCTCCAATAGTCCAAATGTCCAATACCTCATTGGTGAGGCGTTTGGAATCCAAGGTGGCACAACAATTTCAGATGTCCCAATTGTAATCCTCGTTAGTAACGTCCGGATTGGACGTTTAAAGTTTTAAACTCGACCAAGGGAGGTTTGAAGGACCCACTTCTCACACATAAATTATATATGGAATGCGACACATACGAAATTAATATTGTAAACACACAAATAACAATCTAGTAAACATACAAATATTACTTCTCAATATTAGGGTAATACTAATTACTTTATGAGCATAAGTGCTGCTAAACATACCCTCTCTTACACCATTTTTACTAAATATACACCCCTTCTTAACTTATTAGATAAATTACTATTACTCTTTAACATTATTTATATACATATTAGTCCATACAACATATTTTTCACTTAATAATCTTCAATACATATATCAAATTAAAAACTATCAAGTATTACTATTAATTTATTTTTTTAGTATTAATATTGTAAATATTTATAATATATTTTTTTTTTAATTTTAATAGTATAATTTATAATATCCTTATTTTACCTCTTTATCTTTTACAAAATAAACCCGAAACTCGAAAACTTAAAACCCTAAACCCGAACCCTAAACCCTAAACCCGAAACCCTAAAACCTAAACCCTAAACCCGAACCCTAAACCGTAAACTCTAAACCCTAAACCCGAAACCCGAAAACCTAAACCCTAAACCCGAACCCTAAACCCTAAACCCGAAACCTAAACCCTAAACCCGAAAACCTAAACCCTAAAACCGAAGCCCTAAACTCGAAATCATAAAAAAAACGCAACTTGTAAAAAAAATATGAAATCCTTGTTTTTTGTGCTAATTTGGTAATTATATAATTTCAATGGGTAATATTAAAGTTGGTTTTTCCATGGGAGGGGGTATGACAAGCAACCAAGGGGGTACATTTAGCCTGACCTGCATAACTATTGTAGCTATGTGCACACTTATCATGTAAAATCTATGTATTATTTTATAACAATTGGAGTGAAGCAGAGAAAAAATATTATAGTACAGAGAAAAATTAAGTATAACAATTGAAGTGGAGCAGAGAAAAAATATTATAGTACATAAAAAGAAAACTAAGTATGATATTATTATTAGTTTACTTGGTCCCGAGGGATAAGTACCGTTACAAGGTGCCTATCAACTATCTAAGATGTAGAGGGTTCAAAACCTACAACTACTGGTATATATTTTGTTAATAGAAGCAGGGCCAGTTCATTATTTTTGGAGACCCTAAGCGTGCTACAAAGTCAAATTTCTTTTAAAAGAATTTTAATAAAAACCTTCTTTTTTTTATCCATGCTTAAGACCCACGATTATATACTACAAATAAAAATTGGACAATTAATCGGCCTTCAATAGAAATTTTACTTGTTTAAGCTGTTATGTCTTTAATTACTAGCAATAAGCCCGCATGATATTGCGGCGACAACAAAGTTTTAGAATGATCATTTAAGATCAACTTAAACAATGAAAATTATGATCATATGGTCAAAGAATGGTGGTTTGAGGGAAAACAATTAATGAAGCCTAACCATTAGATTGAATGAAAAATGTTTATTTACAACACATGCATTAAGTGTTTTACATAATCATCACAACTTTTACATTGATGCATAGTAAACTTGTATATTATAATTGATAAGTCGATATTGAGCAAAATAATCAAAACGTCGACAAAAATATGTGCGTCGAAACGGTAAGTCGGTTTTTATATATCATAATATATTAGAAAATATGGATATAACAAGACTTTTAAATAAAGTTGTCAAATTATGGGTTAAAGATGAAGGGGGGCAATCTCATAATAATTTTATAAATTTACAAAATGTAATAAAAGTTAAATGTTAATTTTGTAACTAATTTAAATAAAATGGAAAGACATGTGATATTTAATGTCACAACGATCATTTTACCCATATTTAAGCTTATACTATGTGATTTGTAAGTAGTAAAACTATTAAAAGCAACACTCTTACTTTTTCCTATCATTCCTGTATTTTATATCGGGTGTTTGTGCGATGTCGCGGGGTATGCGTGTAAACATAACATTAAACGCTTAACCGGTATTTGTACGCATCTAACCTCACATCGACATGTGTGTAACCCAACAATAGTGTGTGTGTAACGCGACATCGAGTGTGTATCCGGTGTCGGTACACGCTTCACGCAACAGTTTTACATGCGCAATCCGGAGTCGGTACACGCGTAACCAGTCTCAACCAAACCTGAACCAAATTTAATTTTTATGTATCATGTGTTTTGTTCATAACCATTTCTGACCCACGACCCGAACCCACTCGACGGGGCCCGTTTCCCGGTCATTATTGGTAATCACATAACACGTAAAATTTTTTAAATTAAAAAAAATATAGCAATATCATACTTAAATTAAAGAGCATAAAATGCTCGTTTTTATAGAGTATTTTTTTTGGAAAAATATTAACGTGGAAAAAGTTATGACCGTTTAAAAGTCGTAGGGGTAGTTAATTTAGAATAAGGGGGTAAATGTGAAAATATTATATATATTAACAAAATATGATTAAAGTTAAAGGACTATACTTATAAATATTTTTGAATCAATAATTGTGTTAACTGTAGAAGAAATTGAAAAGTCCATATTACCCTTAAAATCTATTTTACATTCCATAATTAATTGAACCTGTTGGAGATTATTTTGTTCATTGCACACTAGTAATATATAAAAAACATTAAAAACTTGAGGCCCCTATTATTTTGCGATCCTAGACGGTTACCTAATTTGCTAAGTCTGTAGAAACGACCATGAATAGAAGTAGATAAGGATTAATAAACATTCTAAAAAATGTTATTGCTACTTAACTTAATTTATTCTAGAGTAATAATAATTAACAAATATTTTAGGTTAAAGGAAGTGTCTCGTTGAAATATTGTCCCTTCGAATCCTTATATATACATGTGACGTTGTTACACTTCTTCACACACTTCCTTGCAAAGGATATATGATGGGTTCTAAGCTTCTAATCTTTGCATTAGTTGGCTTTATAATTTGCACCACAAACATAGTTGGTGGTAGAAATCTTTCTGAAGACGAAAAGAAGACGATTAGTGAGCATACCGGTGGAGTAGGAGAAGGAGGAAAACCTAGTGGTGGAGCAGGGGGAGTATTTAGTGGCGAAGGTGGTGGAGAAGGAGAGGGAGGTGGTGGAGACATTGGAGGAGGCCCTGGTAGCGGAGGAGGAGGAGATGAAGGCGGTGCATACGTATTTAGTGAAGGTGGTGGACAAGGGGAAGGAGGTGGTGAACCCATTGTAGGAGACCCCGGTAGTGGAGGAGTAGGAGGAGGAGGTTAATATGGTGAAAGTGGTGGAAACTAAATTGGAATATGGCTTGTAGCCATAAAAACCAATGGGCAAGAACACTTTCTATAATCCATAGTTATAAGTTATAACTAAACATGCATGGTACAACTTTATATATGTGTTTAACAAGCATGTTTCCTATCCTTGTTAATTATGTATAATTACGCATCTCATGATATATATATATATATATATATATATATATATATATATATATATATATATATATATATAGTCATTTCTATCCAAGCTTCTATAAATGCTTCAAACTATATCATATTTTTGTAACAACTTTATCCTCAAATACTTGAACTCAACTCGAAGAACACCTTGTGAAGAGAACCATAATTAACCCCATGAACATATATATTGATCACAAAAAAATAAATTGTTTTGTGTGAATTTTCAATCATGATTAGTATAAATGTCAACGGAATGGAAGAACATAAGTCGAAGATTGAAAGAATAAAAAAGCCTGAATCTTGCATGATGAGCTTCCTTCTGAAAATCTCATACAATTTTCTAAGGAAGCTACCGGTGTGTGTTTTCCCTTCTCTCCGTCATTCTTCATTTAGCACCTTAGATCAAAATTGGTTGTGGCTCAATGGTAGAGCACTCACTTTACTAGTGAGAGATAGGGAAATCAAACCTCACTACCACCAACTTATATAGGAGATATGAGGGATGACCGTGGCTTGCCAGGGTTCGAAACCTGATCTCACCCGGTTTTACCGGCTCCTCGCTGTCGTGCCATTTGGCGGGCGTGGGGGTCGGGTTTTACCCGGGGAATCCCTCAATTGGTGGACCGCCAGGGGCTCCGTCCGTCAGGAATAGTGGCCGGCTCGGGGCTACCTTTGGCCAATGGGGGCCGCGTACGGAGTACCCGTCGTTACTTTGTTGATCGTTCCAAAAATAAAACACCTTAGATCACATCACCTGATCAAGAAGTAGAATGAGGTAAATGGCTCGATTAAGTACCTAGCAAACAAAGATAAATCTTTATAGAATATTAGTTAGCTGTGTCGAGGATTAGGGCTGAGCAGATTACGGTTCTAAACCGACAGAATCGCGTAACCGAACCGTATTGTTACATTTCGATTCCGGTTCTAATATTTAGCCCTTAATTTGATTCGTTTCGGTTTGGTTCTGAACCGTTGCACACCCCTACCGAGAATGATTAGCTTGAGCATGTAATGCATTTAATGTCCCGCTGCAATAAAGCGTACGCGGTTTTATGCCCATGCAGCAACGCTCGAGATTTTAATTCTAGTTATGTTATAAGTAAGTATTTCTTAATATAAACATCCATTCATTCATGTTAAAGTATATTTAGGATCCCACTAGTGAAATTTCGCAAGTCATGGGCTATCTTAGGACACATGAAAAAAATTGGGCCTGAAACAAAGGTAAGTCGATCAAGCATCCACATACCACATGACACGTGACATATGTGATGCATCGCCAACAGCCCAACCCAACATACCAAAAATATCATCTTCTAGTTCTAGTTTAACATACAAAATATGTTTTAACATACATTCTTCATGTCTCAAAACTAAAATTAGAAAGAATATCAACATCTTATAATATGTTTGTTTGATTTTTAGGCCATGTGTAGTGGAGGGGCTACAATTACGGGTGAATTGTGACATGTGATGCTCAATCAGCAAGGAGTGGAAATTTGTTTTTTGGGGTGTAATGGTATAAGGTCTACAAGTTGGGCCCACAGTATCTTTTTTTATTATTTTCTTTTTATAATTAAACTAATTAAATAAAAATCAATTTATTTAAATAATTAAATAAAAATGCATTAAAATTAAAAAGAAATACAAAAAAAATACATAACTAAAAATATAAAAAAAACATAACTAAAGAAAAAAATAAAAAAAAAACATAACTAAAAAAAAACTAATATCCGCAATATTCGCGCATTTTTACACGTCGTTGTTGAAACAATAATGCGGCATCCTCGTGAAACCCCTCCGCTTTAAGGGATTCATAGTCGTCTTTCATTTGACGTAATTCTAACGTCTGGTTCAGCTTTTCTTGTTGTTTGTTGGATGCTCGAAGGTCGTTTCCAATTACGGTGGCATTTGTTTCCAAACGACCGACCAACTCGTTTATTTCATCAGGCTCCGTATTAAATCGTGTTGACGACAAACCTTCCCCCTTATTTTTCCTCGATCTCCCGCGTAGTCGAGGCAGCTCCTCTACCTCATCGTCGTCGGGTATATTAAAATCGTCGGCTAAAGTTTAGCCATGAGCTCGAAAGTCGCTCAAGGCTTGAGTTATAATGTCGTCATCGTTATGCCCGCTACGCCAGCCGGGCCCCTGCAACCTATTAATTATCCCGACAAATTTTTGACAATCGGCGTTAAGCCCCTTCTAGTGGGCTTGAACCGCTTCTTTTCCCCGGTAGTCTTCGGGTTTATTGGTTATCGTGAGCCAAGCTTCAAAGACTTTCTTCCAAAACACCCCGGTGGCTTGAAAGTTAGCTACAAATTAAAATTATTTGTCACAATTAGTATACATTTTAATAAACACTAAATACATTTTTAATAAATACTTAATATTAAAAAAAACTTACCGACGTCGGGATCCTCCAAAATGATGATCCAAGCCCTTGCGAAGGCCACCTCCTCCTCCTCGCTCCAATGCTTGTATGGATCACGTTGCGTCATCGGCTCCCCCGGTTGTTGTTTTTTTTGTGTTTACGGGTCGGCTTTTGGCTTGAACCGGAGGCCCGTGACGTTTGCGTCTCCGGCACCGTCACTGGCTCCGACTCCGGTGGTGTAGACCCGGACGCCGGCATTGTGTTTTGGGGGCTGATATAGTTGGCGTACATGTTTAGGTTCGGGTCGGAAAATTGATACGGGTAGCTCGGTTGGTTCGGGTTCATTGGGTTCCATTGTAAGTTCGGTTGGTTCGGTTGGCTCGATTGCGAACCATACGTTTGACCGAAACCAGGGAATTGGTAGTTCGGTTGGTTCGGTTGGCTCGATTGTGAACCATACGTTTGACCGAAACCATGGAATTGGTAGTTTGGTTGGTTCGGGTTGTTTCTAGGATTCATTTTGTTAATTTTTTGTAAGAATTTTGGTATGATTTGTGTATAAAATGGATATAAAATGGAGAAGAATGGTTGATGTTTATATATATATATATATATATATATATATATATATATATATATATATATATATATATATATTTGTTTAAATTAAATATTTTATTTCTTTTTATATTTGACCGTTGTCAAACGGTAATAATAATATAATATTATTATTTTTAACACCTCGCCGGCGACAAACTATCCTCGCCCCCGCCCCTAATCGCTCAAATATCGCCCCCGGAGCGGTGTTTGCGCCCTTTCTTCACCTCTAATTCACGCACATTACACGCAGCCTTAGGAAACCTCTTGGCCCAATAATAACTTCACATTCGTAGCTATCATATTTTATTATGGATAAGTCACGTCAATTGTATTTACTATATTTTAGTTTCATGGTGTCCTTTTTCAACATATTTGCATAATTAAAAAAATCTTTTTTATATAACATACAACTCATATAATATATAAAAAAAACCTTTTTTAATATAGTATACGACTCGTATACAATCGAATAAAATGATAAAACCGATCATTTGATAATATGAATAGAACCCGTATATGTATAGATTGCATATATATCATCATCATCAAACTCAGCAAATCTCATTAATAGCAAAACCATGGTAGAGTGTTAGGAGAGTAGCATGTAAACAGTCTTACCTTTACTTCATGGAAATAAGGTTGCTTCCAATTAGATCATCGGCTCGATATTGGTTTTGCATCAAATCTTAGATAAAAGACATATAACATTCATCAATCGACAAAACTCAATTGGTGCATATATTCCCTTGTCTTTCGGCTATGAACGCCGTCACAAAACAAATTCACCACCAAATTAAACTCTCCATCTTCATCTCCTCCAAAACAAACCCTAATTTAACCCCCACCAACATCGACAACATCCCCTCCACTCAGGGCAAATTCAAGCCCGAAAAATCCCCCCTCCACTACCTCAACCACCGTCTCCGATTCCCCAAAATCACCGCCACCCTCCTCTTCCTCACTTTCCTCCTCCTCTTCGTCTTCTTCCTCTCCGCACCACCACCGGAACATTCAATTGGGAACACCACGTCAAATCATCCGCCAAAACGTTTTGCTCGGGAAACTTTTCGGTTTACCCACGTGCTTCATTTAGCCGCACAGGCTATGGTAAACCCTAGTTCGCATAGACTATCCTCTATGGTGAGGGGCTTCGAAGCCCCTCCCAGTGCCACGTAAGCACCTGGGGGCATCGAAGCTCGAACGAATAATGTCCCACTATGGTTTAATACCCAAAAGGCGCCCCTATATATATATATATATATATATATATATATATATATATATATGCATATGTATGTATGTGTGTGAGTGAGATGGAGAGAGCTGCTGAGAGGAGGACCCACATTCACACACAAAGGCGCCCAACGTTTGAACGACCCTTGGGTCCGCGCCCCACCACCAAGGACGCCTCTTGGTGGAGTTCCGCGCCTAAGGGCGCCCACCACCTCACTTGACCACGCCCTATAACGTGGGGTCTAACACTCTTTTGGAATAAAAAATCTCCACAATATTACAACTATTCATCATCAAAACACAAACCCTACCATTTCTTAAACAGTAAACACAACTACACATCCCAACTGCTCAACTTTGATTTTGAATTTCGGATACATCAGTGTAATGCTTCACAACTAAGAAAATTTAGGATTTTTTTAAAGTTTTAATAAGGTAAAGGTAAAATAGTTATTCTATAATTTATTTTAAATAAGCAAATTCAAATTGGGGTTGACTTAGAAATATTTTTTATGAAGTTTTAATAAGGTAAAAATTTTTAATAAGGTAAAGGTAAAATAGTTATTCTATAATTTATTCTTACTTTTCAATGTTGTCCTATAACTCTTAATGTATCATTTTTGAACCCTCAAAATGTGTTGATCCAAGCACTTTCGCTCCCTCTTCTGTGTATTTGTCGATTTCGGTGTCGACCCACTATCTAGTTCCTCCACAGACATGCTAACCTTTATATGACATGGTGACTCAACTACCACCATATTCTGATCCTCCTCCATTGCCACTTCTTCTTCTTTTTCTTTTTCTGATGACGTTTTGATCTCCATTGTTGGCTTCCCCATGATTAGTGTTTCTAAGTAAATAAGATCGCCAACAAGGTCAAATTCTTCATGTTCTTCAAAAACTGGTAAACCCACCAATTCATCACCAAACTCATCCTCCCAAGATGGTGTATGATCCTCCTCTTCGACATCTTCCATATAGTCAAGTGGCTCCACAAGGGCATCTTCACTCAGATCCGTGTAATCAGGTAGCTCCAACTCCATCTCTTCTATCACGCCCTCATCTTCATCATTCCAGAATTCATCATCCGTTTCATACACGGCTTCCGCTCATTGTAAGAAAAACTCTCAATTTGATATCTAGCACTTATCTCGTCTAACCTAGCTTCAAATTCCTCTATCTTACGGATTGTTTCTCTTTCGATCAACTTATCAAGCATGGCTTCCATTGCCTTAATCTTTTGGAGTCTTTCACGTTCCTCTTGTTCGGCTCTTTCCAACATCATCTCTTTCTAACATCTTCGATTAAAATACTCCTAAACTGACTCGATCTATTAAACATATTAACTAGACTCGATAAAATAAAACACAAACTAAATTATCCTAAAGACGACTAGACACGCTAAATCTAAGACACTGATTCACAAGACACGCCACAACTCAAGACACAAAATACCAATTAACCAATTAAGTTGACTTAAAGTATCCCCAAACGGCGCCAAAAACTTGATGTGCAAAATGGTCTATAAAAATATTAACCTAACCTAGACTCTAGTTTTAAAATTATAAATCTAGACTATCATAATGTTAGACCACTAGACAGGCAAGTGTGCCTATCGACTGTAGTAAAGCCTAATGATGTCCGGATATCAAACCCAAAGGACACTAGCGACACCTAAACTAGACTTTGACTAAACTAAACTGGATTAATTGACTTTTGTGTTTTTTTAATTATTAACTATAAACTAAATAATACTTAAACTAAAACTAACACGAGAACTAGACACGAACAAATCGGGTTATAACTCAAATAGGGGAATAACTACCTAGGCAAGGAATCCTACTAGTCAACTCGCAAACTCTCGGAATTGGATTTATGATCGGTAACCGGATTCTAAAATATGAAACTTAAAGAATAACTAAAGTATGCTAGATCACCTCCCGGTCTCACCAACAATACCTAAGAACCCTAAATATCATGTAAAGCTCAACGTTTAATGGTTCGGATCACCTCCCGGTCTCACCTTACCTAACTATGCTAAGGTACCCAAAGATTAAATTACCTCCTGGTCTCTCTAATCACAAAACACCCTAAGGCATAAAGGGGTATTCTTATTGAATTCGGCTATAATTCGGATATGTAAGAATCTAAAGGAATCTAGGGTAACTCACTCCCGTGCAATCACTACCCAAACCCGCAAAATACTAAAACAGACGACACTTAATTACCTCCTGGTCTCTGGTGGCAGAATATAAGGTATATCTAAACTCTCAATTACTGATCCTATGGAATACGTTAACAATATACCATAAACTAGTTACAAGCACACAGTAAGTAACCTAATTCGCATCCATACATGAAAGACATTCAAAAAGACGCATATGGAATAAAAATTGATCATAAATTAATACCAAATACGTATATGCATCACAACCAAATGCAAATACCAAATCATTAACCAATCAATAATAATCTAAAACTGAAAATAAAACGAGTCTAAAAAGTATTCATCCAAACCTATGCAGTATAACAATTTAGCCAATCATAATAATCAGTGAAACAAAGATATAACAAATAATACGGTTCATCGAAAAAGAAATAAATATAATTGAGCTACTAGCCTATGAGCTTAAATTATTGAGCTGTGTGTCTGGTAGCTTTAATTAATTCACGTGCCTACTTGCTTGATTTCTTTTAATTCCTCGGCGTGGACTAGTAAGCAAGCAACCTACTTGCTTGATTTATTTTGTTTTCTTCTTATTTGTTCCAAGCTCCTAGCCACCACCACCACCAGCGGTGGTGCCCTTCTGTTCGTCTCCTCCTAAAACCCCCTGCCGTACAGTTCCTTAAATATGTGTTATATTTCATGGTTATTAAAATCCAGCCCACTAACGATAAACTATGAAGCCCAGCTCGTCTTATTGGTTCTGCGAATAAATTCAAGATAAAAGAATCACATGTAAGTATACGTAAATAAATGAATCCAAATTTATACCATTTTCTTTTATGTGAATCTTTTTTTTCTGTTTAAAATTGTAACATGAGATTGTGCACATCATTTATTCCTTTTATAAGTAAAACTTTTCTTTAATTCAATCCAACATCAATAAACTTGAGCACAAGAACCATTTTTTTTCATTTTAAATCCACAACTTATATTATGATATCATATATTCATATTTAGAATTATGTCGAACATTAAATATTATTTCTTAAATCGTTTTAACTCATTGTCTCTTTAAACCCTTAGCGTTCAAATACAAACCAACAGAGAGTAATATTTAATAAAAAAACTGGCTCAAATAGTATTAAAAATGCAGGGAATATTTATATAATTTACGAATAATTTAGAGCACATCACTCGTTTTCACCTTCCTCGTGACCCGACGAACCTAAGCCCTCTATTTAATTGCAACATATCAGTCCGTAAGAGTCCATGTCAATCCATTTTGGTGCTGTCGTTAACTGATAGTTGTTCATCATCAATTAGTCATTTAAACAGGTAATCAAAACATGTTTCTTGATCGCGTTTAACCGTGAATCAAAAGCCCCATCGTATTTCTATCAAACACTGAATCAATTGACCAATTGATAAATTTAGGGTTTTGGTTTGAATGGGGATTGTCACACCCCGACCAAAGGCGGCGGAACATGCCGGGATGCAACGGATTACCCATGAACACAAGACACTATTAAAGTGACAATATTTAAACAACTCATTAATTTCATTCAATCACCAAAAGTACACATCTTGTTCATACAAATAACACCAAATATAACAATTATATTTTGTTCATTCTTCTAATAACCTAAACGGTCTCAAATAAGATAGTATCTTCAAACTCTAATCAACCAATAATTCAACCTGTAACAATGCATAAAATAATATTTGTCAACATGAATGTTGGTCAGCAATTTCATAGTTTTGAGTATATATAATATGAGGTGAAATCCACAAACGTATATGAGACTATAAATAAAGCAACAATTGCGGTATATAAATCATAAGTAAATGCAGATCCTTTCTAATCGGTAACAACCAACATACTCGAATAATGAGGGCCTATTATACTAGCACAAGGCTAAAGTAGTTAGGGGTGCGTATAATCATACTTATTGAGGCTCAACAACAACATAAAAATAAACACTCGTGCACGTAAAGCATATGAAACATATAACACACACTCGAGCAAGTATTCTAAGTATCATACAACCTAGAGTTTGTGGTTTGAAGATAGAGTATTATAAATCATTCTTGTTTTGAATAGGTATGCATGTTACCCCCCAAAGTATAAAAATGAAAACGGGGGATGAAATGTACTCACATAAAATAAGTAACTTGAATGATAGTTTGCTATAAAACGGGGAACGGTAAGTTCAACAGGCAAGACCTAGATTAAAAAGGGTCTTGAGTTAGTAGATGGTTTTAAAAGCTTTAAAGTAAAATAACTTGACAAGTAAAATAAATAATTAAAGTTTGAGAGTTAAAGTGTAAATACATAAGAATTAAAGTAATGGTTTTAGAAAAGTAAGTTTACTCAAAATCGGGTCTCGGTATTCTATTCATTAGTTTTACTTAACATTTGTTAAGTAAATATGTGGGTAAGGTTGCAATATTGCTAGATCCTTTGTTAGATAGATACCAAAACGAGATTTTACGAGTGTTCGGATTTGTCGGTTCGAGTCTTGATAATTGGTCAAGCTCGAAGCCAAGATTCCAAAGTAATAAATGTTATGAGATAACTCAATGAAATCAAAAGAAACTTAACCAAGTGTGTAGTTTTATTAAGGAGAACCTCGACGTCCGTTAAGCGAGTGTTTGGTTTTGTCGGTCCAAACTTGTTATGAGATCAAGTTGGACCCGACATGCCAAGTATTTTGAGAAAATAATTAAAATTAGTTTATAATATAGTTTTAGAGAAAAATGCGAGATTCGGTGGCCCAAAACACAACTAGTGTGTCTTAAGTAAGTAAGCTCGGTTTAGTTCGGTCTTGGTTCGGTCGTTGACTCGGAATTAGACCGAGGATGGTTACCACATACCCAATACTATAGAACTTATTAAAATGAACTTAGAATTTATAATATACAAATCCTACATGTAACATATTATTAAATCATTTTATATATAAAGCATCTAAACGAGAGTTCGGTCTTGGTTCGATACTTGACTCGGAATAAGACCGAGTATGGTTACCATATACCCAATACCATAGAACTCATTAGAACAAACTTAGAAATGATAATACTCAAGTCTTACATACAATATATTAACAATAAAGTATTTAAACAAAAGTTCGGTTTTGGTTCGGCTCTTGACTCGGGACGAAACCGAGAATGGTGGCCACATACTCAATACCATAGAACTCATTAAAATGATTTGGAAACTAAAGTAATTAGAAACTAAACAACATTAGTAAGCTTGCATAAATTAAAGTGTTTAACAAAGACTATATTAGTCCTTCATGAAGCCTTGCCTAGCAATACACCTAAACCGACATGGCCGGAGAAGGGAAAGCTAAGAAACAAGGGGAGTATGTTTTAGACAAGTTATAATAACAAGATTTAATTAACAATAATTAGTTAGAAACAAAGATTAGTATTAGTTTGACCTTGAAGAGTCAAACTATCAAGAACTTGAAGAATGGAATACTTAGATCTTAGATTGAGAGAGTTCGGAGAAAAAAGAGCAAACCAAAATGGGTTCATGGTACTTGTTTTTATAGTGAAAAATGTATAGTTTACTCATAAGGGGTATACTTGCATTTCATTGGTTAAAAATGGTCAAACAATGTACAAAACAACAAGAGGTGTTTGACACAATTAGTCCTTTAAGTTTGTTTTAGTCGTTTTTAGCCATAAAGAGGTGGTTTAATGTACCGAAAATGATGTTTTCTTGACCCGACATTTGTGTAAAATAAAAGAAAACAAAACCCTACATTTTATTAATAACGAAGGATCCGAAAGACCAAAACGGGTCAGGTTTCCAATACAAAAACAAATACAAGTTAAACCGAAAATGACAAATGTCACAGGGATGAATTGCTTAATCATAATATATATGTTATCGTTTTCAATTTATAAACAGATGAGACCCCTGCCCTAGTGCAGGGGCACTCTTGGTTAATACGTGGGATCCGGCTTTTGTGCGGGTTCGAGTCCCTTGAGCACCAGTTTGTTTTCTTTATTTTTGGTTAAAGGTTTTAAGGATTTAAATGGTTTGTAAATTCATATCAGATATAAAATAAACGTTATTTTGTTAAGCCGACATCACTAAGTTACGTTTTCATATATATAAATCGCATTAGAAGTTTTCGTTTATGTGTGTGTGTATATATATTGTGTGTGTGTGTGTATTATAATTATATCTTATTAATAATAATATTTATTTTATAAAAACCTGACAATTCTAATTCACGTTTTCTCATCGTGAAACGTTTCTATAAATTTGGCTTGTATTATATATATATATATATATATATATATATATGGGTGGGATTTAGAGAGAACTAGAGAAGTCATTTAACACCATTGATTTTATTATACCAAAGGCTTAAAAAGGAAAGGGGAAAAATAAAAACTATTGAGTTTTTTTAACGAGGCAGGGTAATGTTGGAATTATTAAAATACAAGCGTTTCTTTCTTCCCACTTATCACTCACTCACATCGATTCACTTATTCCCAGATCTAGGGTTTCAGTTTTTCGTCAATTGATCGTATGGTTCATCCAAATTGACTGCAAAATCAAGCATGAATATGAAGAACACCAACAGGTAAGCGGTATTTCCCATATTTTGTGTGTCAATTGGGGTTATTATACACCAACCGAGCATAGATCAGAGGTTATCGCGTTCGATACCCTGTGTTTGTTTTGTTTCTTTTTTTTTTTGTTTAATTGCTTAATGATATAGCGTAGTTGAACATTAATTTGCTGATTGATGCACATATTGACCGGTTCATATATTTTACATGATTCTTCAAGTATTGTGTATATGTATTACTGGTGTACTGCATGTATATATAGTTTTGATGCATTATATACATGTAGATATGATGTTTGCATATATGCATTACATATATAATCTCCAATTGTCGTTCAATTCAAACATTATTAGTGTTAATTAGGTGTCGGACGCTCGAAAATCTAACACGTCAGTCAATCGCAAAATTAAGCAGGAAAGAACAAATAATAGATACATACTCGTATATGTCAATTCATATGTTATAAGTATCAATTATGTGCACTACATTCATTTAGTGTAGATGCTCTATTTTTTTTGTGAATGTTCTGATTGAGCGTATATGAAGTATCAGAATTTGATATCAATTTAGGTGTCTTACATGATAAGACGAATATTATATACATTCAATTCGTAAATGATGTATTTTATTGCATATTTCTAGCTATATTGCATATATAAAGTGTTGAACGTAGTATTAGAGTGTCGACGAATATTAATTTGATCATTGATTAAGCTATGACGATGCACGTATTGATATCAGTTTGTGTATTTTACATTGTTAATTCATCCAGATCTGCTGCAAAATTAAGCACAAATAAGAAGAACAATAACAGGTAAACAGTTTTAATCTTCAATATCACATATTAACTTATCGATTAGGCGTATTATATACCCAATCGAGCAAGACAGAGGCAATCGTTCAATAGGCTATGTATTCGTTTTGCTTTGTTTTGTTTAATCAAGTTACAATATAGTGTGGATGAACGATAATTTGTTTACTAACAACAAGCGAAAGCTATGAACAATGACATATTCATTAGTTCATGTATTTACATGAATTACCAAGTATTACATATATGCATCTTTGTTGTACTCATGTATATATATATATATATATTCATATGCAGTACTGGTGTATTACATATATCTGGTGATTCTATAAATACATGTATATGCAGAGTTGATAGATTACACATATGCAGTACTGCATATTTTTAGTTAAACTACGCATGTGTAGTGTTAAACGCAGTAATACTAATGTAATTGTATAGTTTTAGTTATACTGCATATGTGTAAATGAAGTCGTTTTAGTTATATTGCGTATTTAGTTGTCCAATTTTGGTGCTTAATTGATTAACATAGGCTTGATTACTATCTGATTCGTATGCCCTCCAACTGTTTGATGAAATGTATAAATGAACTCGTTTTGCTAATCACATGTTTGATCGATTATTTTTTTATAGAATTATTGTTTGAGACTTAACTTATTCTTCAAGGTAAAACACCTTGAAAAAAAATCTTATTATGGTTGTAGTTGTACATTTAAGCTTTTAGTATTGAATCATGATTCGTTGTAAAACTTATTCGTCATTAATTTTCTGAGAATATGCAGCAGCATGGCGGAGCAGATGATAACAATGTATCACTGGAATCTCAGGCCACCTATATCCTCATAACTTGCAGGTTTTCTTATTATACAATTCTTCCCTTTTTAACAATTTATATGCTCGATAGATCCGTTGTTCCCTCGATTTAATCTATGTTATTAGTTTAATTCTACAAAATACTATCTAAATCGTGATACATGCATTGAAATCAAACTTAGTGACAAGTAATTTTAATATACGCATCAATGAGAAGTTAATAAAACACACAAACATCTCAACAAGCAGTATTAATGAATAACTGTTAACCATGTAATTTTTCCCGACCTTATAGCACTAAGGTATTACACATATGTTATTATTGTATCACATACAAGTAGTTACCATTTGATTTAGTTTGTAATTAGGTCATGAAAAAATTAAAACAAAGATAAAAAGAAACCATGATGTTGGATTATATATACATGCAGGAATATTGTATAACATATGTTCAGTACTATTATATTACATATATGTAGTAGTATTGCATTTATGTATTACTATTGTATCACATGTATGCAATAATACAAATATACAATGTGTGCAGTTCTACTGCACATGTGTATCCTTGAATAAAGTAAGGGTAATGAACCATGTTGGCATGTTGTATTACATATGTGAAGTGTTATTGTATGTTATATTGCGTATACACAATGATTAGCTATTACATGTATATAAGGTGTGTCATATTACATATATGCAATGTTATTGTTTGTTGTCACACATGCATGCATTTCTTAGCTACTAGATCATATTAACCAAGTTCTATTACATATGTGCAATATTATTGCATGTTGTATTGCATATATGCATCACTAAAGTATTGTGTATATGTATTAGTACTTTTTTAGATGTGAATACTAAATGTTTGCTTCAGTTTATAACCACGCTATGAAGATCGGACATCAAGGAAAGTACAAAGAAAAAGAAAAGGCAGTGTTGGAAAAAAGAGTTAATAATACTAAAGGATAGCCTAGAATACAATCTTGTTTGTCTTTTTGTAAACTATTTGTTGGTGTTTCTTCATATTCAACTTATAACCTTAATTCAAGCTTATTTGTTTGTATTACATATGTGCAATGTATATTTTTCTTACATTTTATAAATTGTGTCTTTTTATCTGCTTGTTAATGCTTTCTAACACTCAAATTGTAACCCCAACACAAGTTTATTTATTTGTATTACATATGTGCAATATATATCATACTTACATTTATGTAATGAACTTTACGTTTTTAGGCGGTTTAGAGAATGCTAAAACATATGTTGTTGAACTGAAGTCGGGTTGTAGCCCGCCGATAAACACTATGACAATACTAAATTGAAACACCAAAAATAAGAAACCAAAATGAACGAAATCACGCCACCATAAAGAACCGCCAAAATTTGTATAATAATAATAATAATTTCATTAAATGCAATAGAAACCAGCTTCAAATTTATATGAAATCTGAAAATTTTATGCATATCCATCAAACTAAACTTGTTTAATTACACTAGCAATTTGACTCGTGCATTGCGACGCCTACGCTAGCAAATTTACACAAGTTTTCTGCAAAATTCAAAATACAAGGTCGTTCAATTCCTAATATAACCACTAATCTGCCCTGACTTGGATGGGGAACACACTTTAGAGTAATTAACACAACATGGCATCGTTTTTGTGTGTTTGTAACGTGACATATATTTCCTTACTATGTGAAAAAGTAAACTATAGTTACAAAAGGTAAATAACAATTTGAATTGATGTACAAAAGGTAATTTCCAAACCTGCTTAACATTGTGGTATTGCAGCTACAACTTAGTATAAAAATAGTTATGGGGAAAGTGTGTTTCTGGCCATCTTTACTCTGACCCGTGTAAAAAGTTGTCATGTTGACATGTAACTTGACGGACATATTTCAAACACTACGTGAAAACTGACCTTCGGCCACACGAAAAAAGTGTGGCCGTAGGCCTTTAGCCACACACATTTGGTTCAGGACATATGTGGCCAAAGGTCGCGACACCGTGGGTACGATATGGCCACACATAGTTTTTAGTGGCCTTATGTGGTAATAAGTGTGGCTAAAGGGTACATGCATTAGTTGCTGGCCATCAAGAAGACTCTCCAATAAGTGTGGCTAAATGGTAGAAAATGGCCACATGTCAATTTACTAAGAGTGACCATTACATCTATATAGCCACATGAATTTATGTTTCAGCCACATAAATTTTATATTAATGTGGCCAATAGGGTTGTGTTAGGCTTACATTGTGACCTATACCGTGTGAATATAGCAAAGAAATGGCCACTTTAATAATAGGGTGGCTAATTATATGATATAGATACTAGCTATTACATTAAAAGTGGCTAAATATGTTTACTTGCCACTCAAAACTCCTTTGTAGATTATAGTGTGGCCATTGTCTTACCGTTTGTCACACAAAAATGTTTTTCCTAATATAAAGTGTGGCTATTGTAAAACTTTTCGTCACACATAGTGAAGTACTGTGTGGCTAATAATATCTTATAGACACTGGAGGTTATTGTAAATGTGGCTAAAAATGTGAACTTGCTAGTCAAAAACTCTTTTGTAGTTTGTGGTGTGGCCATTGTCTTACCGTTTGTCACACATATTGCTTTTCCTAATTTAAAGAGTGGCTATTGTCAAACTTTTCGTCACACATAGTGAGCTATTGTGTGGCTAAAAATATCATATAGTCACTGGAGGCTGTTGTCAATGTGGCTAAAAATGTGAACTTGCTAGTCAAAAACTCTTTTGTAGTTTGTGGTGTGGCCATTGTCTTACCGTTTGTCACACATAATGCTTTTCCTAATTTAAAGTGTGGCTATTGTCAAACTTTTCGTCACACATAGTGAGCTACTGTGTGGCTAAAAATATCATATAGACACTAGAGGGTGTTGTCAATGTGGCTAAAAATGTGAACTTGCTAGTCAAAAACTCTTTTGTAGTTTGTGGTGTGGCCATTGTCTTACTGTTTGTCACACATAATAATTTTTCTAATTTTAAGTGTGGCTATTGTCAAACTTTTCGTCACACATAGTGAGGTACTGTGTGGCTAAAAATATCATATAGACAATAGAGGGTGTTGTCAATGTGGCTAAAAATGTGAACTTGCTAGTCAAAAACTCTTTTTGTAGTTTGTGGTGTGGCCATTGTCTTACCGTTTGTCACACATAATGCTTTTCCTAATTTAAAGTGTGACTATTGTCAAACTTTTCGTCACACATAGTGAGGTACTGTGTGGCTAAAAATATCATATAGACACTGGAGGTTGTTGTCAATGTGGCTAAAAATGTGAAGTTGCCACTCAAACACTCTTTTGTAGTTTGTGTTTGTGGTGTGGCAATTTTCTTTACCGTTTGTCACACATAATGCTTTTGTAATATAAGTGTGGCTATTATCACACTTTTCGTCACACAAAAATGTTTATGTTGTGGCTAATGGTCATTTATAGACTCTAATTTTTGTAATTTCAGGTGTGGCTATTGTCTTACTTTTGGCCACACCTATTTAATGTGTTCTATGTGGCCAAATTGTGTGTAATTAGGCATTATATAATTATTTTTATTTTTTGTGCAGTAATATAAAACATCTATAAACAACAAAACAAAATTATTATATTTATAATAATATTCACTAAAGCAAATGTATATGCAAAATATCCTACAAAATACAAAAATAACGACTACCTATATACTAGCTAAGGCGTCGGTTTTCTTGGCACTGCTCCTTGTCTTCTGTTTGGTCTCCCGGTCTATCGTTGTGTACTTTGCCTTTGCCTTCTTGCCAGCTCTGTCTGGTTCTTTTGAGGACGGGTGTGGTGGTAGCTGGAACAACAGAATATGAAAAACAAATATGTATAATTAATGTCGTATTTTGTAATTGAATAGAACAAAATAGTATGCATACATACATACCGAACGTTCGTTTAAATGTTCGTGAACCTTTCGGCGGGAAGTTCGTTTATGTTCGTTTATCTTTGTTCAATTACATTAGTTTAGATTATAAACAAACGAACATAAACGAACACAAGTGTTCATTTTTAAACTAAATGAAAAAAAACATAGATATTTGTTCGATTAAGTTAAAAGAGAACAAACCTCCTGGTCACATAAGATTAGGTGTTCTGGCCAAGCAACAAAAGTACCAATTGCGTTGCCAACAGTCGTAATTTCACCTGCCTCACATGGAATAATTGCTTTTTTCCTTTATGGCTCCATCAATACTAACTTTATAGCAACCCTCCGGATTGCTTTTCCATGCAACTGTTGTGGAACCGGTGATCAATAAACTTTACCATTTGCCACCTTGTTACGCTTGTCATGCACACACAAACGACACTCATACACCTATAAACCAGCATGTGAAATTAAGATGGCTTAGTTGAAGTCAATATATAAGTGCATACCCATGTTGGTGGGAAATTAACAATGTTTCGCGCAGTACATACCTTTCTTTTACGGCTTCTCCGTTTTACCTAAAAACCATTCAATGAATCAATCAACAATTAAAGGAAAAACTGAAATTGCCAAATACTTACTGATGGTTTTTTTGAGCCGTTACTATCAGGAGTGTGGTGTAGTTGTGTTGATGCTTGGTCTACATTGTTCTCTACAGGCTTCATTGGTAATATAACAGAAATTGGAATTGTTAGGACTTATTAGGTTATAAAATATAAAAACTGAAACTGCCAAATACAAACTAATGTCGCGCTATGGGGACCGACTACCGTTTGGTCAACACTTTTTCCACAGACTTGGCATGCAATTCGGTAAATAGAAAATGAGCACACTCACATTGGAAACGAATTATAAAAAGTACTAAAATTGTCAAATACTTACTGATGTCGCGATATGGGGAGCGGGTACCGTTTGGTCAACACTTTTTTCCACAGACTTGGCCTGCAATTCGGTAATAGAAAATGAGCACACTCACATTGGAAACGAATTATAAAAAGTACTGAAATTGTCAAATACTTACTGATGTCACGATATGGGGAGCGGGTACCGTTTCGACAACTATTTTATCCGCAGACTTGGGCTACAGTTAACCTATGCAAAATTAGCACACTCGCATGGAAAGTTAATTATTAAAACAAATCAATCAAACTGTCAAATGGTTACTTGAGAAGCGGATTCTTGTTGCACAGCCTCACCTGAGATTAAGATGTTTCCAACAGAACTGGCCTACAAATCAATTTATTAGGTTATGGAAAATGAAAAATCACATGGAAAGTTGTAAAAAACAAAGAAACTGTCAGATACTTACTGGTCCTGGCATTTTATTTTGCGCCACAACACTAGTACTTTGGTTAGAACCAACCTGGTTGGGAACAAGATTTACCTACGAATTGTGACAAAAACAGTGCCAATTATGTATGTCGAATGCATTAATTAATATGTAGCATACGTCACTTACTTGTCTTGCCGACTTTTCTGGCAAAAATCCTTTGAGATGTCTGAACTCGGCCTCAAATGCTAACCATTACTTCTCACGGCTTGCTAGCATAGCATTCGTGGATTCAAGTAGAGACGTCAACCTGTTCACCACTACATCACTCTGCACCGCCTCATACTCAAGTTGGGCAATCCGTTGCTTAAACGAGCCTTTTACCCGACTCACACCCCAATATTTACCTGTTGTCAATCCATACCCAATCCCATTTAAAAACCCACCTTTCTCTTTGCCAAGCACTAAGGTGACGACATCTGTGCACGGTTAAAGTGCCAGGGCTCCGGAGGCGATCTGCTCCTCATGTTGAACCTGCAAGAAAACAAATATTCTAATACACTTGTAACACGCTTATGTATCCACATAAAGTGTTGAGACAAGTTATACAGACTCAAGTTTTTTTGACACCAATATAAGGCAATGAATTGACTTTAACATGATTTAAAAAGTTTAATACTAAAACATACTAATTTGGTTGCCACACCTTTGACAACAGCATTCTTGTATGCACCATCTTTGTCCTCCCTTCCTTTCATCTACATTAATGCACGGCCGGGGATCTCATCCGGTCCAATTTCCTTCTTTTTGACCTTGTAAAATATTCAAGAGAAAGCAGCTGATGGTCATGCGTTAGACACATAACCAACAAATCATTGAACTAGAGAGAAAGCAGCTGACGGTGATTACCAGTTTCTCTCGAAGGTAGGTATAACCCCCTCGTCCCATGTGATGATCAAAAACATTCTTTGCTCGAGCTCCCTTTGATGAAGCCTATTTTTTCTTCAACCACACATTATAATCATTTCATTATATTTAAACAAAAAACAAAAACCATATATAGTCGATCAATCTACGTTTGCAGAGTAAAGGAATTTATACCTGAAACTGCTCTGATTGTGTGTACTCAACGAAGCGATCCCAATCTTCTTGCCTGATCATCGTTCTGTGTCCCTTGGGTATCGCCTTCAGCTTCAGAGGTTTACCGATGTTCGGCATAATGTATTTGGCATACATTTTTCTTCTGAAATCCCGAAGAAGGTGTCCGAGCCGATTCATCACAGAAGGCCTGCGACAAGCCTCAATCTCAAAATATTTCTGCAGAATATAATACAGTAAAGGTAAATTACATCTCAAAATATAAAATGCACAAATAGATATAAAGAATAACCGTTATTTGTTCCCACAGTTTATCTCTAAACTCCTTTGTGACCTCCCTCCAACTTAAATGTCTCAAGCCAACTATTTCCCTTACAACATCCCCTAAAAAACTTGCAAACTTTGATCTGTTTGACACCATCAGAGTTTGCATATTGGGTACGCAGCTTAGGCAACCTCGTCAACCCCCTTGTATGTTTTTTCGTAGTAGCAAAACTGTTGAGGGGTTCGATAGCCTCCAAACTGTTTAGGGGTTCGATAACCATCGTCCCTATAACGACGTCTGCTTGACCGTCGTCGCCGTTGGCTCCCTCGCTGGAGTAGCCTTCAGTGTCGTCTGATTGAGCATCGTCGTCGTAGTTGTCTTCCTCATCAGAGTATAAACCATGTTCTTCTTCGATTCTTTCATCTATAAGCTTCATCTTCGATTGTTTTTTAATAATTTGGAGTGTAATTTGGAGTATAAATCACTGTCGGCTGATTTGTGGAGTGGAAAATTTTTAATAATTTGGAGTGTAATTTGATTTTTGGAGTGTTAAATGTAATTTGGAGTTTTTGAATATTTGGAGCAATATTTTGGAGCTTTTTGAGTTTTGCCTCCCTTTTAATTAAGAACCAATAGATTATTGGCATAGTTTTTACGGCAGAGAACCTGTGGCTGAAAATAGGCACTTTGACAGAAGATGGTTGGATAAGCGTGTATTGCGTATTAGGATATTTATATATGTTTATGTACATTAGCGTGTTACAAGCGTAATAGTGTTTTTTAACAAAGTGTTTTTTGTTTTATTTTTAGATTTAACCATAATTACCATTCATTAAAAGTTTTCATACAAAAGGCACCATTACAATACATTCCATGAAACAAAATAAGAGTGAATTACAAAATAGATGATACAAGAAACTATAAAATTAAAGCATTTAAAATCTAACCAACCAACATTCAACACAATAAACTAAAAAGTGTATCAATACAACCATACATATACAAATAACCAACCAAATCACAAATGTTCCAAAATTCACCAAACACGTCACCAAATATTTTCCAAATGTTCCAAACATCACCAAATCACTAATCTACTTTTGAAACTAACAAAGTAGCTTCATTGAAGTCATATTCAATTATGCACTTATTACCAATCTGTATTTCATTTTCCACCTAGACATTTTGGTAACCGATATCTGAATTTCAGGTCCGACAGTTCACCATGAAGTCTCATTTTTTTTACGACCTTCGGGATTGACCAAAGTGATTGGCATTCCGTCATAGGCATCAATCTTGGTGGCAATGTGACGCGGAAGACGCTGTGAAAAGTAAATTTCAAATATACTTGTAAATAAAAAAGAAATTTAAAAATTCAATTTACCAATTTCTTGGTGATGTTCATGTGGAAGACGATTTTAGAGTCATCATCTTGCTCATCAAAATGAATTGGGTTTTGGGAGGAACTATCTTGATTGCTTAATTGATAGTTGAGAAACAACTGATTTGGACCAGGAAGGATAAATTCTATGTCATCTTCATGAAAGACATTAATATGAAATGTCTTATCTGATATGATTTCAAACACAATAAACGAACCACCTTTCAAGTTGGTTGGTTTAAAAACCTCAATCCATCCATCCTCTAGCCTATAACCCATTCCATCCCAAAGACATGAAACTTTAAACATATATCTATCCGGAGCAATAAGCTCGAAAAGCGAATTCATGTAATTGTCACCAAATTCTTGAATCACATACCACTCAGGGAAATCCTATTAAACATGTTAATTAAAAGACATTTGAATTTGGAAACAATCATTAAAAACAGAAATTAAAACTTACCAAGTAATGGACATGTCGGTTTCTGACTGGAATACATATCATAGTACCGGATTGATCATTTACGTTTGTTTTGAAAGTAAACATATTCAACATAGATCTTGATTTAAGCTCAAAAACAACATATGTTCCAGCTTGTATACAACATTCTCTGATTAATTCAGTCCAACCTGTTCCAAAATAAAAGTCATCAAGTACTTTGATTATAACAACAGAAAACGTTCTACCACTTTGATCCTAAATCAAACAACAGCCGGTATTTGATTTCATGTCAACAAACATTGGTTGAACAGCTTTAGGAATGAGCTATAAGTAACACAAAAAATGTTCTTAGAATGTATATGTTGCAAAACTGTAAAATGTTTCATAAAAAAAAATTTAACCAGATAACATTAACATACCATCCTACTCACGGAATCGCTGTCGATATCTACCAGGAACTTAACTCCATTATTGAGACATGGCATTTTTATGTTCTTACCAGGATAAGCCATGTCTACGAATTATAGTAAGCGAAGTAGAAGTCGATTTAGGGTTTTGAAGTTAAAATGGTTTTGAAGTTAAAAGGGTTTTGAATTTTGGTTTTATTTATTTCTACACATTTAATTATTTATATATTTTGGTTTTTTGTTTAATAACATTTTAAAAATAGTATAAAAACATTTACTTTTAGTTTTTTTTTTACTAACATTCTGGTATTAAATTTAGTTAAAAGAGGAGTTCGTTTAATAAATCGTATTTTTTAAATAAATTTAAAATTTTATCCATTACTGAAGTATTATCTTAACCGTTAGTAAGATTTTCTGGATAAGATTTACAACTTCATAATAGAGAGGCTCATAACATTCTAGTGTTATCATTATCATATGTAGTTTTGTATCATTATCATCTTCTAGGTTTTCATCATCACCATATGTGTTATGATGATGATCAGCATCATAAAGTTATCATCGTTATCATGTATTATAGTGGTTATCATCATCATAATCACCATCACCATGAAACGGCATCATCATCAAACGTGCGGGTAATCAACGTGGTCATTGTATAGGCTATCGTAGTCGCCGTTGATCATACGGGTAACATATATCTCGCTATCAGTGTCATCATCATCGTCACACATCTCCATCATCATCATCATCAGCATCCGATTGCCACGTACGGGATGTAGTCAGCATCGTATGGGTTATCGTAAACAAAACGCCTAATATTAGCGATCATTGTCGGCACCATCTTATGAATTGTTGTCGTCATCAAACGACATCATCAGTCGTACATGCTACCATCAGTATGACCATCGTATACATTATCATGGTCGTCGTCGATCATACGGGTTACATGTCATTAAACATCGGCGTCATTATCATCATCAACATATATATGTGTGTGTGTGTGTGTGCGCGCGCGCCTGTGTGGCGTATTGTCATATAGGTACATATAATTGGTCCTCATCATATATATGTGTGATCATCATCATAGACGTCATGCTCGTCGTACGAGCTACAGTCGCCATTGTATGGGTTGGCGTAAGAAAACCGTATATATATGTTAGCAGCATCAATATGATAACCACCACCAACCCAGGTAGTTATATTAGCATTGTCTCGTCATAATTGGGCCAATCATCATGGTCATCATACGGGATAGCACCGTCATTGTCTCATGTATTACATATCCGCAATCATACTACACACCACCGCCCACATTCGCCACAACGACCCCCAACACCAACCACTAACCACACTCCACCACCACCCACCACAACCACCCACCACACCACCACCACCCACTAATATTATATGTAAATATATATACATTTATTTATACCCATCCACCACCACCACCCACTACCCACCACCACCACCCACCCACCCACCCACCACCACCACCACCGACCTCCGCCACCACCACCCGCTGCCCACCACTACCACCCACCACCAGACATCCGCCACCACGAACCACCACACCTCCGCCACTGTCCACCACCATCATGACCACCTGAACCCACCACCACCCACTAATATTATATATATGCATTTTTTGCTACTATACAATACTAACCGTACGATGAAAATTTAAAAGCACGCGCCTTCTTTTAAAAGCGTCAAATAATTACCCTCGTAAGTCACTCATCTACTTCTGGAACGACGATAAGTATTCCCAAAATTCAACCTCGTAAGTCAATATTCCTAAAAACCGTCGACGATTCGTTTCTACTGTGAAGCACAAGCACAAGCTCGAGTGGTTTAATTATTCTGGAATGGAACCAAAATGAAGAAACCTAACTCATCTACTTCTGGAACGGAACCAAGGACGAAGCAAAAGCACGATAGGTCTCAGAATGAAGATGGAACAGGTGTTACTTTATGATTTTTTTAGCATTTTAGGTTTACTTAATCTTAAAATGTAGGCATTTGTTTGAATCTTCTTATTTATTAATGCATTTGATAAGCGTGTTGTTATTGTAATACATATCCTTGTTTTTTAAATCTATGTATAATATTAAAGCATGTTATATGCGTATGATTAGCGTGCTATGGCTTTGGTATGAGAATTTATCATTGTGATGTTTGATAAGAGTTTTCTGTTTCCTTGTGATTCGTGTTGTTATCCCCTACCCCCGTGTTTTATTGTATGTATGTGATTCAGTTGTCGAAAAAAACAAGACTGATAAAAGGAAGACTAAAAAAGTTGCTCCGGTGGGGAAAACAAAACATGTTGTGGAAGCAGAATCTGATTCAGACCTTGACACAAAAATCGACATGTTGTTGTCAAAGCGGAAACAGGTGAAACACAGCACCTATGGCCCGGACTTTCCACGTCCGAAAAAGAGAGCCATTAAAGAAAAGAAGCTAGCCGAGAGGGGACAACCTTTTGTTGAATTTGTAGACAAAAAATTGATGAATAGGTATGCACCTATTAATATTGTTGATGCAGTGAAGGGAATGACCATTGCCCAAAAAACTTGTGTAGAAGAAATGGGTTTCGGGTCAATGTTAAGACTTCAAGTAACCCAAACTCCAACAACTTTGGGATATTGGTTGCTCATCAACTATAATAACCATTTAAATGAATTGAACATTGGGAGCGGTGTTATTAAGATAACACCACAAAAAGTACATGAAGTGTTGGGGATACCAATAGGTAAGATTCCTGTTTTAGGCAAGAGTAGACCAAGATTGGGGGAAGATGTTACTACAGATTTGTTCAAATCTCAATTCCCGACAAATGCAAGAATAAGTATAAAGCATGTGAAAGACAAACTGGCTGTGGATCAAGGAGTTGGTGAACTGTTTAAGATTAATTTCCTTGTGTTGGTCAACACCTGTATAGGATTTGTGACAAAATCAACAACAGTCAATCAACGATTCATCGCCGCAATTGATAAAACCTCAGATATTCCAAATATGGACTGGTGCAGCTATGTTATTGAAAACTTGAAAACGACAAAGGAAGAATGAAGAGGTATCAACGTTCAATACAACGGTTCGATCACCTTCCTTGTGATACTTTACACGCATGAATACCAGAAAAAATATGGTCCATTTGGGACTCCCGTCACAACGCCTGCAGTCAACTAAATAACAAAAACTACTCTTAATAAGATGGAAATATACTTGGAGAATAATGGTACTCTCTTAGAAGAAGATGCTACTAAGGTTGTTGCTGCTGCTGCTGTGACGTTTAGTGTTGGCGGGAAAGGGATTGATGCGGCTGCTGCTGCTACTACTGCTGTGACGGTTAGTGCTGCCGGTAAGCCTGGAGTTGAAGAAAACACTGCAGCTGAGGAGAAACAAGAACATGGTATTAAACTTGTTATTTTCTTGTCAAAAACTCTCATATCTCTTATCTCTACATGCATTTTATGTAATACAACATTATATGTAATTAAAAAACAGATGGTCAAAGTGCATCTGAAACAGATAATGCCGATCAAACAGCTGAACAAGATTTGGATGATTATGTAAGCGATTATTCACCTTTAAGTTTGCAAATACCTATCGTGCTTGTTGACTATTATTTAACTCTATTACAACTGGCTGGGATAAATTGAAAATGTTTTTGAATTAACCCAAACTATATTTTCTTTTTACAGTCTTGGAATAAGGCAATGGATAACAAGTTGAAGAAATTTGATAAAATTTGCTCCGAGATCAACGAGTTGGTCCGTTAAGGAAAGGATAAACATCCATCAAATGAGAATATCTTTGCTAGATGTTTTGAATGGGAAAACAGATTCACTAATAATGTGGTCCCTAAAACACAATATTCAGATGTTGGTGTTGGTGGTCCAGTGGCTGCTCTAAAAGGTATTTGGGTTAAATTAATTATTAGTATAATTAAAACGCTCTTTAAACACTTATGTTGTTTTTTTTAAACTTATTACATATGTGTGATGCAGTTGATTCAGATGTTGGTGTTGGTGTTGGTGTTGGTGGTCCAGTGGCTGCTCAGAAAGGTATATCATATATGTACAAGCTTAATTATATACCAGCTTAATTATAATCACAGTTGAACATATTACATCTTTGGCTGTCGTAAAAAATGATGCAGGTGATGCAGGTCAGGAAAACAATGTCTCGTGCGCAGATATTGATGAAGTTGTTAATACAGTGGTTGCGTGGGCAAAAGAGGGTATGTAATTATAAATAAAAACCAAAAGGGGTTGAAGGTATTTACTTATAGTTACAGTTATTTTCAGTCAAATTTAATGTGAGTTGTTTTATGTTTAAAAGTTGACACCGGATTGTCAACAAGTGATAGCCTCATTACACTGAACTCTACATATCTTCTGAGAGAGGTTGACGTATCCGCTAGTGTCACGGTAGATGAACAAATAATTTCAAAGTATATATTTTTTTGTCTTGGAGACATTTGGGAGGAGGTCTACAAGTACACTCACACAGAATCGTTCAAGGTGGTCTTTGAAAGCTTCTGTCCTGGCATTTATATAGCTGCCAATGCAATGGATGCATTCAGTGAAGTAATGAACTATGAAGAAAAGAAAAAATCTGCAGCATCACCGTTCAGATTCTTTGCTTCAAGCAATGTGCTGGTACAAATTAATCTATTTTGTTTGTACTATTAAAAATGCTGAATAAACGCTTTAATCATCTGCATTTTAATTAATATACAGACAAGTGAACATTATTCTGAGTCAAGGGGTTACACAGACAAAGAAAGACTGGATGTGTTTTCAGACAACATGATAAGAGAAATGGCAAGGAGTGGAATTCTATCACTCAAGGAGGTTGCTATAGTGCTCGTGCCAATTCTACAACACGATCATTTCGTTGTGGTTACCTTCAATATTCAAATAGGAGTGATAGACTTACTTGACAACAGTGCAAACCAAGAAATACTAGCTGATGCAAAGTTTAAAATCTTAGAAGACAAATCAAAAGCAATTAGAGAGAATTTTGAAGAAAGATACGGAAAGACTCCTGATATACTGGTAAACATATATACCTTTAACCCAAAAAACATACATACCTATTATAAAAATTGTCAAAATACTTAAATTGCTTTCTATTTTGTGTAGAGAAACGTCTTTTGCATGTATCTTAAAACAATCAAACACCCCATTACTCAGCAAATCCAAGTAGCAACAATCAATAGATTGAAGATGACATGGTGAACAAAAAGTAATGGAATAGATTGTGGTATTTTTGCTATGAGACACATGGAGAAATATGATGGGAAGAGACCATGGGGGTGTAATCTCCAAAATGAAGGCTCTGAACAACAAAGACAGCTAAAATGGTTGAAGTTAAAGTATTTGTGCAAAATCCTCCTCTCGGATATAAACCAACACAGAAATACTCTTATCAAGAAAGCACTGCTATTCCATGAAAATGACGACAATCATTTAACTGGAGAAGAGTTGATTGATGAACTTAAGAAACGGCAACAACAAATTTGAATGATTTCAAAAGTGACTGCTATGTACTTTAAAATACTTGTTATGATATGGACTTCTGTTATCAGTTTGTAATGCACTTAAAGATAATAGTTAAATGTTGAATCAATGTTTTAACACAAACATAAAAGTTTTATTATTACCAAAACACACATATAAACACACCATCACAAACATACAAATTTTATTACTACTAATCTCTGAGTGACGCACATAAAAACACACCATGAAACACCATCACATACTATTCTCTGAGTGACATAAGAAACTTCAACTTCAATTCCATTGAGCAATTCAGTTCAAGAATTGCCTTGCCCAAAAGTTTTAACTCGTCAAGCTCTCTCTGTCCTACATCAACCATAAACAAAACAACAAGATCTCGGATACAACTAGCGGGCATCCGAGTAAGAACTTTTGTAATGAGATCCCTGGCATCCAAGCTGTTGCTAGTCTTTACAAATTCTTCAGTAAGAGTTTCCCGACAAGCTTTATCTACCTCGATTTGAGCCTCAATTCGCCTTCTGAGGGCCGCCTTGTAGGATCTGGATGATGATGATGATGAGCAATCCATTATTAACTAAAAATAATAATTTAAAATTATGTAGGTATATGAGTTTCACAAATGTGGTGTAGGTATATATAACCAAAATGCTCACAGACAAAACAAAAGGGTGTCTCACGCATGTGAAACACACACGGACGAATAGTAACTCTGTAATAAAAAAACAAAAGGGTGTCCCAAGCTTGGGAAACGCACCGGACGAATAGTAATTGTATTAAAAAAACAAAAGGGTGTCCCACGCTTGGGAAACGCCCCAACTTGTATCATATGTTTTTGTTTAATCTAGAGATACTTGCATTTATATCACCTGTCAGAATTAATTGATCACAATTATACGTCACCTGTCAAAAATGCCGGGAAAAATATTATGGTAATGATAGCCTACATTAAAGTTAAGCTATATCTTACTAGATCTTACTATATCTTACTACAAATCAAACTTAACTACATTAAGTTTGGTTATTCAATCACACTAACAGTTTCAGAAAGATAATAAAAATGAATTCTTCTGAGAAAACCTTGAAGGCCATAGTGAAAAAAATGATGGATTTTCAGAAAGAGAAAGACGACTCTTTGTTGAAGAAGTCGAAGCGATTAGGGCTACACTCGCTTGGGAAAAAAACAAACACCTTCCAATCCTGTAACCTCATGTTGTGGGAAGACGCATTGAGTTTCGAGCAATGGTTGCTGATTATCAGCAACAACAGTCTGAATGCTACCACTCAGTGTGTGAGACCCTGTTTGACACCATAACTACGGTGTCAACCAACATGAGTTTTAAGGAGATGGGGGCGGAGACTGTGGACAAGGCGGAGTGATGGTGATGTTAGCTTTGCTGGTCTTGGTTTTTTTGTGATGTATTGTAATTAATGGTACTTTTTGTATTACATCTTTTGATGAATGGTATATTATCTTAAAATGCTTTCTTAACATGTTTTATGTATTGTAATTAAGGGTACTTTTTGTGATGCATCTTTTGATGAATGGTAAATATGGATTAATGATTCTCATATTTCTTTGTTAATAATGCGTGTAATCAATTAGGTTAAAATATGTTATATAATTGTTCAAAAGAGTCTGTTACGCTTGCAACCCGCTACTGTACAAAGACATATATAAATATCCTAAAACGCTAATAAAAAGCATGTGTACAACAAATCCTTTCTAAACCCTCCTATATATATATACTTATATATCTAGTTTTGTTTTCAATAAAAACTCCTTTTTCAAAATGGAAGAAATCTCATCGAGGACCAACACATCCAGTAACAGAAGCAATCGATCTCAGGTTTATTGTTTTTGTGGTCAAGAAGTCATTCAAAGAACATCAAGCACCACCAAAAATCCAGGTCGGAGGTTCTACAATTGTGCATCTCAGGTTAGTGAAATTGCATATAAAGTTGAAATTCATCTACAATTGTTGACCATAAACCCTATATTTTTTTCAACTTAGGGCAAAAAATGTGATTTCTTTATATGGTCTGATTGTGTTTCGTCCACAAGATCTGATGTGTGCACAAGATGTACAGACATAATTCCTATCTTGATAAGGGCAAATAAGTCATTAGAGAATCAACTTGCAAGGGGTGTAGCTTCAAGGATTGAATCAGAAAGAAAAGTGAAGATATTGTATTTTATTTGCTTCTTGATGTTTTTAGGGCTTTTAATTAGTTTTGTAATTAAAAGCTAAGAAACGTTGTTATGATTTTTAGACCAGCTATTATGATGTATTTTTATGTTTCTGAACGCATTTTAAGGCTTAATGAGTGGTTTAGTTTGAGTGTTTCCGTAGTTTAGTTTGAGTGTTTCCAAAATCACAGTGTATTTACTTCATTAAAAAGAGGTTATTATAATATTTCATTAAAAAGAGGTTATTATCAAAAATCAATAAAAATATGTCCCTCCTGAGTTTCAAACCCGCGATATTTGCAATCTATGTTTAATCACAAGCGCCTCAACCATTTGAGCTACACCCTGAGAACGTAATAGAACCTCTTCTAATATTTATATAACGAAATTTAGAAGTTTAAAATTTTCATTTTTACCCGCCAATTAATTGAGTTATCTTCTGGAAGACTCATAAATCAATTAGTATTGACCAAATAAAATCTCACAATCTCACCAAACCCTAATAAATGATCTGCTAGTTATTTATTGAACTCTCATCAATCTCAATCCTACCAAACAACTTCATTAATCTCAGGCGAGCACCAAATATTTTTGCTTTTAGTCAGTTACATTTATTGGCGTTAATTAGTATATATATATATGTATATATATATATATCGTTGATGACACAGTTAATAAAAAAATTCTTGGAAGATGGATAAGTTTTGGATGTCAGTAGGCGACAGGTGCAGTAAAGCATATAGAGATGGTGTTAAGGCATTTCTACATTTTGCAGTTAGTAATTGCAAGGAGACATCACCACCAATTTCTGTTTCATGTCCATGTGTTCGGTGTTTGAACCACGTATCTCTTAGTGTAGACGAGGTAGAACATCACTTGTACAGGTTTAGAATTGA
>NW_027506487.1:0-60186 GCF_021521415.1 Bidens hawaiensis
ATATTTCGATTTATGAGCTTCGTCCATGATTAATTCACGAAGGTCATGGAGGGTCGGAATCCAAATCCGACTTTTGAAATAGAGAATTTCGTCTACACGCCGTTCGAAATTCTTCTCATTCCCGAAAAGGTCCTTCTTTATCCAATTGGTCCTCTTTCAACGCCTCGCGTTGAGCCGACTCGAATCAAATCCGAAAGGCTCGATTGGACTACCATTCCCCAACGCTCGCACGCGAAGTGGCTTAAACTCGATCTTTCCTACTCAAGGCATCGGCTACAACGTTAGCCTTGCCGGGGTGATATCGGAATGTCAACAGTCATAGTCACTTAGTAACTCGACCCACCTTCGTTGTCTCATATTCAGTTCTTTCTGATCGAATATGTGCTGCAAACTTTTATGATCAGTGAAGAGGGTGCACTTTGTACCGTAGAGGTAGTGTCTCCAGATTTTAAGTGCAAAGATGACTGCTTCCCAGTTCCAAGTCATGAGTAGTGTAGTTTTTCTCATGAACTTGTCAACTGTCGAGACGCATAGGGCTATGACCTTTTTTATTTTGCATCAACACGCATCCTAAACCCTTTACGGGATGCGTCACAATATACAACAAATCCGATTCGTCTCCGTCGGGGAGACTTAAGATTGGCGCTTGGCACAATCTTTGTTTTAGCGTTTGAAACGCCGGTTTCCTGCTCTTCACCCCCATTCATATTTCCGATCCTTTTGAGTCAGGAGGGTTAAAGTTGGGCGATGCTGGAAAAGTTCTCTATAAATCGACGATAGTATCCAGCTAAGCCTAAGAATTGGCGGATTTTCCTTCGGAGATTTAGGCGCTTGCCAATCCTTAATTGCTTTCAACTTTTACTCGGATCAACGTGTATTCCTTGGTGGTTTATAACGTGACCGAGGAATTGCACCTCTTGTAACCAGAAGTTACACTTGGAGAATTTTGCATACAACTTCTCCTGATCCAAAAGCTCCAAAACTAACCTCAAATGTCGCTCATGTTCTTTCTTTACTTTTTTGAATATATCAAAATATCGTCTATAAATACAATGACGAATTTGTCGAGATAGGGTTTACCAGACTCGGTTCATGAGATCCATGAACACCGCTGGCGCATTTGTTTAGCCCAAAAGGCATAACTAGAAATTCGTAGTGGCCGTAGCGAGTCCGAAACGCGGTTTTTTGGGATATCCTCCTCTTGAATTCTAACTTGGTGGTATCCCGATCTAAGATCAATTTTTTGAGAAGTAAGCTCGCACCCTTGTAGTTGGTCGAACAAATCATCGATTCGGGGAAGAGGATACCTATTTTTGATGGTTAATTTGTTCAATTCCCTGTAGTCAATGCACATTCGAAGGCTTCCGTCCTTCTTTTTTCACAAATAGTACAGGTGCACCCCACGGGGAGTAGCTGGGACGAATAAATCCCTTATCCAAACAATTCCTGCAACTGGTTGGATAATTCTTGCATCTCGGACGGTGCAAGTCTGTAAGGGGCCTTAGCAACAGGGCCAGCTTGTGTAACAGATCGATTCTGAATTCGACCTGTCGGGTTGGCGGTAATCCAGGAAGTTCCTCTGGAAAAAACTTGTGGAAATTCGCGTACCCACGGGAATATCGTCCACCTACCCGTTTTTCCTCAGAATCAGCGGCCGTCAGGCTCGCTAGATACGCCACACATCCCCTGACGTATATATTTCAACACCTTGAGGTGGGATATAAATGGTATCATGGTGCCCGGATCCTTTTTCTCCCTGCACTAATACCATCCTCGTCATCCGACATCCGGATCTTGACGGTTTTCTTTTCACAGTTTTATTTCTACCCTATTACGTGCCAACCAATCCATTCCCACTATCACGTCAAAACTACCCAATTCTACCGGTAACAAGTCAATCAGGAAGGATTGTTCACTTAGAATAAAAGGGCAATTCCGAACAATCCGATTAACTATCATGGTTTTACCGTTAGCGACCTCTACGGTGTAAGGTTCTATGGTTTCACCAATAGGAAGGTTTGCTATCGAAAGGAATCTAACGGAGACAAAACTTCTATCGGCGCCTGTATCAAATAATACAGAAGCGTAATGATCAGAGACGAGGAAGGTACCTGTCACTACGCTGGGGTCCTGGCGCGCCTCGTTCGCTCCCATCACAAATGCTCGGCCTCGCGCCGGATTGGACGCCGATGGCTGACCCGCGAGTTGTCTCCCGTTTCCTCCCTGATTCAGTTTCGGGCAGTTCCTTTTGAAGTGATCCGTGCTGCCGCATTCGTAGCAAGCACGGCTAGTGGTCACCATCTGGTTTCCTTGCGGGTTCTGCTGTCGGGCTGGTTGAGTTCTAAATGGTTGCGCACGAATAGGTTGCGGTTGACGGTTCAGGTTGTTCAGATTTGTCTTACAATTTGGTGCGTAGTGTCCAACCTTGCCACACCGGTGGCACACCACCTCCTTGCACACGCCACTATGGTGGTAACCACATTTCCCACATTTAGGAAACGTTCCCCTCTGCGGTTCATGCCTTCCGCCCGAACTAGTCATGGCGTAGTTCTGGGCAGTGGGTCTAGCACGTTTACCTTGCTGTTTCTCCCGGATCCTATTGTCATACGTACCTCGCTTTCCTCCAGCCGACTCTCCTGTCGCCTTTATCGATCCGCTCCTTAAGAAATCATACGTGACAATACCAGCCTGTGTCACTGCACCCTCATACGTCTGGTGCCCTCCCGCGTTAACTATACTCCTCACTACTGGAGTAAGTCCCCAAATATAACGTTCCACCCTCTTTGACTCTGGGGTGACCAACCACGGCACTAATCGTGACAGTTCATTAAACCGGTTGGTATATCCCAAGTGGTCCGCCCCATGCATTTCCAGGTTCCACAACTCATGTTCCAGTTTCTGCAATTCATTCTTTGGGCAGAAATTGTTTCAAAACAAGATCCTTAAGCTCTGTCCAGGTCATGCGGTTTGTCGCCGCCTGACCTCGAGTCTGTACTATGGTGTTCCACCATGTCAAGGCATGGTCTGTGAACGTACAGGTGGCGTACTTAACGACACAATCCTCGGGACAGTTGCTGATATTCACCACTGACTCTATTTTCTCTAACCATTTCACTAACCCATTCGGTCCTTCCGACCCGTTAAACTCTAAAGGCTTGCATAACATAAAGTCCTTGATTGAACAACCCCTGGATGGTCCAGTGCGGTTGGTTTCTACAGTAGGTATGGGGCCATTACTGTCGGTAGCGACCACCGTAGGCGGTGCGTCATTACTCGGAATCGTGTTATCGGTTGGTGGAGGATTAGCATTATGTTCCCCGCCATTATTTATGGGCGTTTGATTGCTCGGAGGGGTTGGATTAGATGAGTTATTAATACTGGCGGCGATGCGCGATACTATATCCGGTATCGCCGCCTCCAGCTGTTGAGCAATCAAACGGCTCACATCTACTTCCGATATTTTCGTTGATCGTTTCGGTGCCATTCTACACAATCATCAAAGAAATATGTATAATCAATACCATCTCAAATCATAAAACACAATACATATTTCATTCATTAGTAAACATGGATACATATTACACAAACATCAGTTTACATACTTTCAGTCAACATTACATAACTAGTTTTAATACAATGGGCCTACGTTGGTATCATTCTCGACATAACCCGCAATGGGTCAGTGCTTGAATGATACCCAAAAGTATCGATAATGATATGCCCTACAAGAGACCCCCTATGGGCCAGTGGTTGTACTGTAACTAAACAAGATTCACTCCGTGTTAGTATCACCACTAACTACTTACACGGAGTATCAAAAAGCGGTTCAAGATTCTACTATCTAACACATCTACACATGGTGGTAAACCAACCCCACCAACACCGCCATCAGCACCACCAACACCGCCACCATAACCCGGATTCGGGTTTCCATCTGGCCGATCAACCAGTGGGAGTATGAGCACTCCCTCTTTAACTGGTTAATAGCATACTGGTGGTCCAGTATGCTGTCCCCGAGGTACGCCCGCCTCTGTACCCCCACGACCAGGGCGGCAGAGTGCTCGTTCACCTGTTCGGTGAGAACACGTAGCCAAGCCGCCAAGTCTCGTTCCTGCCTCGGAAGACCCCACACAGGTAGGGTTGCAGGCTCGGACTGGGGGCGGGAGGACTCGCCCCTATGGTAAGTGGATCTGGGTGGGGTAACAGTGGGCGGAACATACGGGGCACTGATCCGCGCCGTGAGGCGGGGACCGTGTCTGGGGGGAATCGGAGCGGTCTGTGGTGCGGGCGGGGTAGGAGACCTGGTAACCCTAGCAGGGGAGGGTAAACTAGCACTCCTAGCTGGGGTGGTCTGTCTAGAAGTACTACGACTAGCCTCCGAAGGCTCGGAGCTGGGTGCTACACTTGGGCTTCCAGAGGCCCCGGAACTGACCTCTTCCGGGTCCTCTTCCGTCGACACACTAGGTGTTCTTGCCATTTTTACCTGCACACAAGTTAACAAACATATAGTCCCTTTTCATAGTGTAATTCATAATTAAATTAATCATGCACTTACTTATACAATTTTACCACATAATAATATTATCATATACTTACACATATGTTGCCAATTTTACCTATTTAAATTCCCCGTGACTTCCCCTGAATTCCCTTGTGCAGACAAGTCTGTTATTATGTTCCGGACCATAATAACCCACTTGTCCATCCAAGTTCATCCCGATCTCGTCACAATATATTATTAGTTGATATTCAGATCCTATAATACTTGAGCTACTGGTTATATTTTAGGTATCTTTTTCAGACATCCTAATTCTTTATAACCAATGGCTCTGATACCAAGTTCTGTAACACCCCGTAACCGCAGCGGAAACGTACACGGGATGCAACAGACACATCTGATATCAACAGCATTGCTTATAAAGAAAATACCACTACATTAATTTATAACATATTACATTGTTGCGAGTTTCATTACTGTCTAGGTGTTAAACACATATTTTACCGATAAGACATTAATAAATTCATTACAAAACATAGAGCAGCAAGCTTCCAACAGGTAGCACAGATAGTTAAGCACATATCAATCATTCCAACTTGGGCATACCTAGAAAACATGTAAAGAAAACGGGTCAACTACGAATAGTTGGTGAGTTTCACTAATTTAAATAAACACTGACAAATCATTTGAATAATCATTTATTAACAATATAATCATGCTGGGAACTACGTTACCCCAGAACATTTCATTTAACTTCCTGGGAACTATGTTACCCCAGAACAATAATAACCCCTGGGAACTATGTTACCCCAGAACAATAAATACCCCTGGGAACTATGTTACCCCAGAACAATAACAACCCCTGGGAACTATGTTACCCCAGAACAATAATAACCCCTGGGAACTATATTACCCCAGAACAATAATAACCCCTGGGAACTATGTTACCCCAGAACAATAATAACCCCTGGGAACTATGTTACCCCAGAACAATAATAACCCCTGATAAACAATTTATATATTCTGTGTATCAAACCATATATATATAAATATACAAGTATTTCCATACGATCGGTATGTACTTAAATACTTTAAATAAGACATGTTTTCCGCCCCGGGAAAATATAATTAAAACAATTCATTAAAAGGGGCTCGTGAAAACTCACCTTTTTGTGAGTCGGTGAGTAATATAAGGAACAGCTACGTGCCTGGATCTGTAATATAATATCTAGTCGTTACTATATAATTCCCATAACTTAAATACGTATCAATCGGTACATCTGGGAACATTGTTAACCCAGTACTGTACTCGATTCGGGGACAATGTTAACCCCGTGACACTTCTAAGGACTCAGATTGTGACATTGCTTAGAGTTTGACAGTCAATTTAGTTAAGGTGATGAAATTATAGCTCGGTTTGACACCCCGTTTGGCCGTGGGGCCCGTTTCCGGTATTTCGGTGCCGGAAACGGTAAAATCGGGTAAAATTACCCAAATCATCCGAATTATTTTCGGATGATTTATTTTTACTTAATTTACTTAGATTTATGAAATAGTCCATTTTTAGAGTTTTCATGTACCAGTCAGCTCGCTTATGCGAACTTTGCCGGTTTACACGTTTTAAGCTTTAAAAACTTGTTTTTATGTTCTTTTTAGCACAAATAATTACCCGATTAGTCTCGGGTCTTGAAATTTTGCACAAAACTTAATTTGACAGTAAGGAATTTTGTAAAAATTTTCCAGATTTATTTTCCTATATTTACATTCATTTATCTATTTTTAAATCTTATTAAAACACTAAATATATCAAAAATACCAAAACACTTTAGAAAATTCCCAAATTTTTCTGGGATGATCTATATCATCCTCATAACTTCCTGGAATTTTTCCAGATTTATTTTCCTATATTTACATTTATTTATCTATTTTTAAATCTTATTAAAACACTAAATATATCAAAAATACCAAAACACTTTAGAAAAATCCCAAATTTTTCTGGGATAATATCTATCATCCTCATAACTTCCTGGAATTTTTCCAGATTTATTTTCCTATATTTAAATTTATTTATCTATTTTTAAATCTTATTAAAACACTAAATATATCAAAAATACCAAAACACTTTAGAAAAATCCCAAATTTTTCTGGGATGATCTCTATCATCCTCATAACTTTCTGGAATTTTTCCAGAATTTAAAACTTATTTTTCAAGCCATTTTCACCCAAAACCGAGCTAGAAAGCCCTAGAACTCGTTTCACCGAAAAGCCTACTTAGACTTTTCCAACTGAGCTCAAATTTTGTGGGTGACTTTTATATGTTATAAAAAGCTTATCTTAAATTTTCCGGAATTTTTCATCATGTTTTGCTATTTTTCACTATTTTTGGCCAAAACCGAGCATTAAATTCACCAAATATTCATCTTTTATCCAAAAATTACCAAAAATTCACAGATCCCATATTTTCATGTGTAGATCATCTCTGTGAAATTTCGTGACCCGACTCTAAGCACACGAAAATCTGTCCAAATTTCATAAACACACGAAAACCGAACTATTTTGTGTTTTCTAGCTT
Source organism: Bidens hawaiensis (assembly GCF_021521415.1). Classification (NCBI taxonomy): domain Eukaryota; kingdom Viridiplantae; phylum Streptophyta; class Magnoliopsida; order Asterales; family Asteraceae; genus Bidens; species Bidens hawaiensis. Next base: position 7,071 of record NW_027506487.1, read on the forward strand.
TAGATCGCAAGGATCTCGGTTTCTAGCCTTTGCTAGCCGCTAGATACAACACTTACAAGCACATCAACACCACACCAAGCAAGTTATACCACAATCAAGCCATTTCTTTCCTAGTGTCGGTTAAAACATCAAAACAACGATTTTGACCGTAAAAATCCGTTCTCGACTCTTTTTACTCATTTCTTGGACCATGATCCCTTGTATAACATGTATACATCTCTTGATCATGCAAGAGTCGGTTTCATCTCGGGTTTTCACCCGTCTTTCACATGGAAAACTCATTTGACAAGATTTCAACCGTAAAAATTCATTCTAAACACTTTTAACTAATTACTTGGATCAAGATCCTTTGTATAACTTGTATACATCCTTTGATCACACGAGAATCGGTTTCATCTCGGGTTTTCACCCATTTTTCACATGAAACTTCCTTTTCTCAAGATTATAGAGTTATAAACAAGAATTTAAGCCTTAAAACATGAGTATACCTTGAGGATTTTGGTTAGAGATCAAGGAATTAGGTGGTTGCTTGAAAGATTTGAAGAGAATTGAGAGAGTTGATGTGAAAAAAAAGGAAAATGTAATGTGTAAAGGGGTGTGGGTGGCCGGCCTAAAGGTGGTGTGGGGGGTGGGTCCCACAACTTCAATATTAGCCACACATTTGGATTGTGTAATCCGGATAATGTTGTGGATAATCTGGTTCAGTTCGTTTCTCGTTTAAACTCGTAATTCGGCTTAAAACGAGCCTAAAATGGTTGTTTTTCGGGTTAACATAAAATTTATATAAAACTGATTTAAAAACTTTAAAAACTTAACCCATGACATTAAAACATCATATTATTAATAATTACGCATCTTTTTCGGCTTGATTGATCGTCTCTTGCTTGATTTGGTGTTAAAGGTTTCGTTTAGCGTACCGACGTACCATTAAATCGAAATCCTTTTTCTGTGCTATAATTCACCTATCCCGAAGCATTCATACCTCGTAAACATCACTAAACATTATATACTTCGTCTATAATGTAATTCCCGGTTCGTTCGGGTTTCAATAATCGTTCATTGATTAATTGTAATTCCAATACGATTCACTATATATATGAGTATGATTCATATTGTGAATCATATATACTCGTATAAACGTACTATAACTCATATAATCAGTATTAAATAACACGTAAATAGTATATTCCGGCTAGGGTATACCTGAATTTGCCGGAATCGTTACAAGTAATTTGGCAAACTTTGTCTTGTCGATATCTATAATATTTTAATTTGAACCTCCCATGTTATAGAGTTTTATTTAGGTTTTTGGTTTTAATCGTTCTGTTATAATATATTTTGTAATGATTCATTTACTTTTTAATATAGTTTTATTTTGAGTTAATATGTATATATTACTTTTTTATGTTCATTATATTTTTTTATCGTTTGGCCTCTATTAGTTAAGACGCGTAGGTTTTTTAGATTTTTAACAAACTAACATAAATGAACATGAAATGTTGATTTTTTTAAATGAATATACATGAACACAGATATTTGTCTTATGAAAAAGAGGCGGTTGATGTATGGTTAATGCATGAAAGGGGAGGTTGACAATAGTGAGTGGTAATCGGAAGTTAACCGGTGATAGAGATGATAGACCAGTGACGTAGAATATGTAGATGAGAAAATTAAATTAGAGTTTGATGATGAAAGGATTTTAAAAATAAATGAGACACTACAATAAAAAGGACTTTTTAGGACCTTTTTTGTGGGACACTTGTAAAATAGGGTCCTAAAATCTATTTAATAGGACATATGAAGATTTGGGGTCCTTTTACAATATACGCTACAGAACTGGTGTCCTAAAAAGTTATTTAATAGGATGGATGATTCTTTGGGGTCGTATTATCATGTAACTTAATAAGACACTTAAAATGTAAATCCTAATAAAGTAATCCATTATGTGGTAATGTAATAGGACACTTTATCACTGGAGGTCTTATTATAACATAACTTAATAGGACACTTTGTAGTTAAGTCATAAATGTTCGGTGTTATAGGACCCTCTCTAGTCGAAGTCATATAAGAACATAACTTAATAGGATGTTTTACACTATGATCATATAACTTTAACCTTTATAAGACGCATAATCATTATGGTGTTATTATAATACACCATAATAAGACATTTGATATTTTAGTCATAAGACATCTGGTTTTAGTTCCCATCCGACCGTCCGACTAGCGACTGACTAATAATTTTTACAACACTGCGTCAGGGACCAAAAGATTTACTTACCTAGTATTTATTTTTAATTCAATAACATTTGTAATTAACATGGGAAATGGGTTGGGCTGTAGGCCATATCTACTTATTCAGACATTTGTATCATTGAGTGTTATGTTACGGAGTATGTTCTGTTTTTAAAGGTTTTTTTTGTTTTGTAGCATCCCATTTTGAAGCCTAAAGTGTAAATAAATAATTTGAGTGAAAGACTTTATGGAATTAAGAGATTTATTTAAAAAAAAAATTTTACACGAATAACTATTTGTAATTGATTCACGAAACGCTTCTTTGAGTTCGGGAGCCGATGGGTTTAGTTAACGGTTTAATAATAAATGTTTAGTTGAAATAAGTAAAGGGACAAAAGGGTCAAAAGTTCAAATATCATTAACAGGTTATGTAAATCTGGAGGGACTAGTTTTACCACATTAATAAAGTTGTTTTAAAAGAGTCAAAAGGCTTGTATCTTCATTTTGATCAAAAATTAAAAATGTGTTGGTGTGTGAGGAGTGTGTAGCGACGGGAACAAAAGAGAAGGAAGAATGGAGTTGATTATTTACCCTAATTCAAGTTATAATCAAGAACTTGTAATATATATACATCATCCCTTGTTGAAAGAAGTGCTTCGGTGGTATGTGTTTTCATTCTACAAGCCCTCGATTTGGGTTTCATTGAAAATTGACGAAATATTGAATTAACTTAGGGGTTTTTAGTTGTTTTTGATTTTATGATCGATTATGATATTGAGTAAGTCTATAAATTTGTGTGTAGATGTATAACCATGTTTGCATGTGTATGAGTTTTTGTGTATTTTATGGATTTGGGGCTTTTTGACTAATAATAGTTTTAATCATCTCCAATATGTGAAAAATGTTCAATTGAATTCTATTATAATAAAGTTGGAAGTAGTTGGAATAAGTAAGATGACCAAAAATTGGTAAATTATGTGAATGCATTCCAAGTGTTCGATGAAATGCCCCAATGAAAGAAATTGGTGAGATTAAAGGAACTAAGGCTAGTAAAAAAATTGGATTTTAATTATGAATTTAGCATACGAAATTAAGATTACTATTTAACTTGAATTGAGATTTGTGCATTTAGATTTAAAATTATAAGCAAGATATTTGTATGATTTATGATTTATTTGGTGAATATAAGTAACAGGTTCATGAACCTTGTTAAGCTTAATGTCGTGTATTGGCTCTCAATATAGCTTTGTAGTTGAAGCATGGAAGCTAATGACTAGAGAGAAACTTTATGATCTATTTCATCCTATGGGCGAAGGTGAGTACCTCACGTACTCTAGTTTAGTAAGTGATTTCTTACATCCAACATATGTGAAATGTAATGAATGACAAATAATTTATGTTGCTATCCAAAGTGTGCAGTCATGGGCCGAGGGGTATTTTGGGTAATAAAAGTTATGAATGTATGCAAAAATTGAGTATCATCCTTCTCGACACATTTGTTTAGACCCACAAAATATTTCAAGTCAAATTTGAGTTGTTTAAGAGGTTGTATCTTGCTTGCAAAACTGATTTACACAAGCTTCCATAAACAGGTCAGCCCACTCGTGGAGGCTGTTTCGAGGTCTTAACCAATTAATTTTACATGGATTGAGGTTAGAAGTTAGTAAACATCATAATGGATTGCTGGTATATTTTTATAGATTTTTGTGATATGATTTTATGTGTTGTTATGTAACATCCCGTTTCCTGATTTCAGTTAATAAACGAAAAATGAGCTGTTATGAGTTGGGCTAGTGTTGGGTAAATGGGTATGGGTTATGGACTTGGGTTATGAAAGAAGGAAGGAGAGTCCATGGGCTTGAGCCCATGATCCCTAAATATAAATACCATTAATCACCATTTAATCCTCATTCTCACATATTCCATACACCACCAAAACACACACTTAATATTTCTCTCTAGTTCTTCCTTATCTCTAGCCGAAATCAAGAAGGAAACCGAGCACCGACCCGAGGTAACGATAGTTTAATATTGTATGAGCTTAACCTGTTAGATATAGTTGCGAAACGAAGAGCCAACACCGTTAAACCGTTTAAATCATGAGATCCGGGTGGAATCGGGTATAAACCAAACCTTATTATGAGCTTAGGGATCACCCTAGCTCAGATCTGGATCGAACGGGGCGAAAAGCGGTGAAAAACGAGTTAAAAATCGTTTTTCCGGTGAGTTTGCGTATTTCCGGCGGCTTTCCGGCAATGACGGCGCCGGAAAGGCGGCGCCGGAAAAGTTAATATGAGGATAGAGGTGTCAGGGAATGTTCTGACATTCCCTGACCTAACCCTAGTTCGCTATGGGAACTTAGCGAATCGGAGGGTGATTCTTTAGTTGATTCGCTATGGGAACTTAGCGAATCAGAGGGTGATTCTTTAGCTGATTCGCTAGGGGAACTTAGGGTGATTCTTTAGCTGATTCGAATAAGGAAGCCTAACGAACTAGGCTTGATTCTTTATCCGATTCGTTAAGGGAAAAGGGTAACGAATTACCCTTGATTCTTTAAGACCATTCGTTAACAGAGATAACGAATTAGAAAGTCCAATTCGCTAAGACCAAAGTAACGAATTAGAAGTTTAACAGAAGGACAAAATGGTCCCTGAACTTAGAAAAAAATGAATTAATTACAAATAAGAGAGTGATATGGCTAGTAATAGATAATTGATACGAGTAATTATTATACAGTTAGTCGTGCACAGCTCAAGAGGGGAATAACCGTAAACGGTGAACGCAACCGCATTGAGGTGAGTTTCTAGCCTCACTTCCTTGTTATGTTTTCGGGGCTGTGTGCATACTCGATGTGATAGTTAATACACTTACCCTAAGTGGTAAGTGTATGCCTTGTATGATTTATGTATGATGATTGCTTGACGGTGTGTGAACGATCTTCGGATATTGCATGTTCCGTCAAGTGGTAGCTACATGCATGATTGATATGTATGATGTATGAATGATGTATGTATGAATATATATGATGTATGAATAATGTATGTATGATATGTTGATGGTACGTGAACGCTCTTCGGAGATTGCACGTATTGTCAAGGAAAGTATGTAAACGACAGGTATGTTATAGTAGCACGAATGAAGGGAACCGACCCTAATAATGTCGGCGAATGAAGGGAACCGATCCTAATAATGTCGGCGAATGAAGGGAACCGACCCTAATAGTATCGGCGAATGTAGGGAACCAACCCTAATAATATCGGCGAATGTAGGGGACCGACCCTAATAATATCGGCGAAGGTTATAGGGCGGAATGCTCTTTAAAACGTATATGTATGAATGAAAGTATGTAAGTAAGTATGAAAGAAAGAATGAAAGTGCGTATGTAAGTAAGTGTGTAAGAAGATATGAAGGATGTACCTCCGGGTGCATATGCTAGTATGTGAATGTTTTTTATGTTGTATGATTAACTAGAACCCACTCAGCGTAGCTGACTTTTAGTATACACGCAGGCTAATCGACTGAGGCAGTTGGCTTGAGGAAGACACATGGCAGGATCCGAAGAGGCTGGCATCTGGAGATTGTCGTGATGTTTGAAATGCTATGTTTTATGTTATGCTTTTGAAAGACACGTTATGGATGTTGTAATGAATGGTTGACTTTTATGTTATTCCACAAAAGTTTTTATTAACTCTGATATTTAGAACCGCGTTTATGAGTAAATCCAACGTTAAAGTGAGGCACCGGTAACGGGGCCTTACAAGTTGGTATCGGAGCAAAGTTCGAGAGATTTAAGCATCCTACATGCTAAGACTCGAACAAAGAAGGGGATTAAAGTAAGAAAAGAAAGAAGATGCCAGTACGAGAATGCCATGTGTCACTCAAGCAAGCTAAGTAAAGGTAAAGTATGTGATTAAATTCACATGTAAAGTAGAATGATGAATAAATGTTTGCGTAGTAGCTAAATAAAGAATGTATGAATGCTAGCTTAATTGCTAGGGATAGGGTAGGTGATGATATGAACTGTTTGAATGTCTAACTGTTAGAAATAGAACTAGCACAAATAGACTCATAAGAGGAAGTGAATAGGGCACGGAAAGTAACGTGATCAGTTAATCACAGCTGGCCACTGATATTACCTGTTAGCCTTACTATCCTTGTACTAAATGATTCCTTAAGTGATGACGTTTGTGTTTCCTTATAGAATACAAATGGCTGGAGCTAAGAAAGCAGCTGGAAAGGGAGGGCGTACAGGACGTCGCGGTAGGCCACGTGTTTCCCGAGAGCCGTCAGTAGAGGCCGCTACTAACAATGAAGGCGAAGGAAGTGCATCCGGTGGAAATCCGAGTAACAACGAAGGGTATCAACTTGACCCTACTGTTCAAGCTGCCATTGCTCAAGCGGTAGCAGTTGCTGCAAAGAACTGGAATGCTGAAGGGTCTTCTGGAGGCCGTGAAAGAACCACTGAAAGGGCGGAAGGAGATGGTAAGAAAAATGATGAAGGGGAGGGGGAAGAATCAAGCATGGTTAAGTCCGTGAAGGTTGATGATAAGAAAAAGGGCCGAGGTGGGTGCAACTATAAGTCTTTCAAAAGTTGTGGTCCACCGGAGCTAACCGGCTTGGGAGACGCAATCGCTACTCTCCAATGGATAACCGCGATGGACAAAATTATCCGAATTAGTGAATGTCGTCCCGACCAAGCTGTGGGGTATGCTACCCAATCATTCGGTGAGGAGGCGATGTACTGGTGGGAGACAGTTGAGCAAAGGAAGAGTCGAGAAGAGGTCAAGGCCTTGAGATGGGACGATCTGAATGAGTTAGTGATGAAACGATTATATGCTGATGCAGGGATAGAAAAGGTTGAGATGAAGTTCTTAAGTCTGAAGGCGGGTAAGATGACGCACCGAGAATACCTCACTGAATTCAACCGTCTGTGAAGGTTGGTGCCAGACATGGTGAACACCGAGGCCAAGCGGATCAAATGCTACCTTAGGGGACTGCCCCAGAATGTCCGTGTCTTGGTCAAGGCTGGTAGACCAGGTACTTTTGATTATGCTGTGGGGCTCGCGGAAACGGTTTATGAGGACTTGACAGATGAAGTGGCTATGGATAAGAAGAAGGAGAAGAAGTGGGTCGCGCCTGCCAAACTACCTGGTACTCAGATGTGGAATACCAAGAACAAGCAACCGAGAGTGTGGGAGAAAAGATCATGTAGGACGTGCGGAAAGATGCACGCTGGAGAGTGCAAGTGGGGCACTGGGTCTGAGGTGTGCCGCAAGTGTGGGAAGTCCCATGGTGGGGAGTGTAGATCAGGGTCAAATGCCTGCTACAAATGTGGTAAGATGGGGCACTTTGCCCAAGATTGCTATGCGAAGCCCGAGTGTTATAAGTGCGGACAGACAGGTCACTTGGCGAGGACTTGTACTAGTGGTGAAGATGGAGGGAGTGAGAAGAAGGATGCTGATCAAGCAAGGCCAAGAACTAGAGCCTACAGGCTAACCCAGGAGCAAGCTAGACAGATTCCTAATGTTGTGACCGATACGTTCCTAGTAAACGGTATTTCTGCTTCAGTATTATTTGATTCGGGTGCGAATAGAAGTTTTGTAGCTACGACATTCAGTAAACTAGCTAAAATGAAATGTTGCCGAGTGTCTAAAGCCTTCATAGTAGAAACTGCTAGTGACAACTCGGTGAAAATAATGAAAATGGTTAAGAATTGTAAGATAGAGTTAAAGGGACATGAGTTCCCTGTTACTTTGTATGTCATGAACTTAGGAGGGTTCGATGTAGTTTTGGGAATGGATTGGTTGTCCGAATATGAAGCTCAGATAGTATGTCAGAGTAGGATAATAAAGCTAAAGTCCTTGGATGGTAGTGCCGTGACGGTTTATGGCGATAAGGAAAGTTTAGGGTTTAACGTCATTTCAATGATAAAAGCTGAAGGATTGTTAAGGCGAGGGTGCGGTGCCTACCTGGCGTATGTTATCAACGCTACGGCCGAGACGAAAGAAATGAAAGATGTTCCTATAGTGCACGATTACCCAGAAGTATTCCCTGAGGATCTTCCGGGGTTGCCACCATAACGTGAGATAGAATTCTAGATAGATTTAGTACCATGAGCCTAGCCCGTCGCGAAAGCGCCTTACCATCTAGCGCCGTCTGAGATGAAAGAATTGATGTCCCAACTACAAGAACTCCTCGACAAAGGTTTCATAAGACCAAGTGTTTCTCCTTGGGGCGCGCTAGTGTTGTTCGTGAAGAAGAAAGATGGAAGTACGAGAATGTGCATAGACTATCGCGAGTTGAACAAACTTACGGTAAAGAATAGATATCCTTTGCCCAGGATTGATGATCTGTTTGACCAAATGCAAGGTTCAAGTTGGTTCTCACGAATAGATCTCAGATCAGGCTATCATCAGTTGAAACTGAAAGAGGCAGGCATCCCTAAAACAACGTTTCGAACATGGTATGGACACTACGAGTTCCTCGTAATGTCATTCGGTTTAACGAATGCTCCCACAGCATTTATGGATATGATGAATAGGGTGTGTCGGCCAATGTTGGATAAGTCGGTTATTGTCTTCATCGACGATATATTGATTTATTCCAAAAGCGAGTCTGATCATGCTGAGCATCTGCGAGAAGTATTGGAGACTCTGAAGAAAGAGATTTAGTATGCTAAGTTTTCAAAATGCGCGTTCTGGTTGCGAGAAGTGCAATTTCTTGGTCACGTGATCAATCCTGAAGGGATTACCATGGACCCAGCTAATATTGAAGAGATGACGAATTGGAAGACTCCGCAGAACCTGACTGATATACGAAGCTTTTTAGGGTTAGCTGGCTACTATAGAAGATTCATCGAAGGTTTCTCCAAGATAGCCGCACCGTTGACCAGTATGACCTGAAAGTTGATAGTATTCAGTTGGGGTAAGTTTCAGGAAGAGGCTTTCCAGGAGTTAAAGAAGAGACTCACGCAAGCTCCAATCCTTGCTTTACCCGATGGTGACGAGGATTTGGTTGTTTGTACTGATGCTTTGCATCGTTGGTTAGGTTGGGTGTTGATGCAACGACGAAAGGTGATAGCTTACGCGTCTAGACAGTTGAAATTCCATGAGAGTACTTATCCGACGCATGATTTGATCTAGAAGCAGTAGTGCATGCTCTCAAGATATGGAGACACTATCTGTATGGTACTAAGTGTACCATTTACACAGATCATAAGAGTTTAAAGTACTTCTTCGAGCAGAAAGAATTGAACATGAGACATAGAAGATGGTTGGATTTAATAAAGGATTACGACTGCGATATTAAGTACTACCCTGGTAAAGCTAACGTGGTCACTGATGCGCTAAGCCGTAAGAATGAGGAAGTCATTGCAGCAGTAAAGTCATATCAGCTAATTATGAACTCAAACTTATTTGAAGAAATCATCAAGGTGCAGTAAGAAGTGCTGGTAGATGAAGGACTAGTAAAGAAAGAAAGGATTTTCGGTCAGCAGGACGAGTTGATGGAAAACACGCATGGTGTTAAGACTAGGTTTGACCGTATGTGGATTCCGCGCCATGGAAATCTCAGAGGTCAAATCTTAGATGAAGTGTGACATTCATGACAAAACGAGGTACACTATATTCTTTACGTAACAAGTAAACGATAAATCGGTTAATTCGTAGTGCTTAAACGAGTAACCGACCGATACTAAATATGACCTGTATACATACTGAGGGGTCATATACGAGTTATATATATATATTATAGAGGCTAACATGTTGATATTTAGGCCCCGGTACGTTTAAAACTCTTTAAACGAAAAAGGTTTCGTTTATCGATACGCTATAAGCTTAAACGCAATCGTTAATATCAAAACAAGCATTGTAGCATCCGTTAAGCCGAAAAAGATTTATAAAACACTTATATGACATGTTCTAAGCAATCCGTGAAAATATTTTGGAATTTTACAACGAGTCAGTACGTTTTTCTTATTTTACAAAAATAAGCTGAAAAACACTCGTTTTTACGCTATCTCTCACACCCGAATTAATTTTCTTGCGAAAACCGAACCCGAACTAAACTTGAAGTGGGTTTTTCATGTTTGGGCTTGTGTGATTGGATTAATGGGCCAAAACAGCCCATTAAGGGCCATTTAAAGAATTCCGATCGGAATTATTGGTACCAAACTACACACCTTTTTATAACTTCACCCTTAAGCTCTTATTATTCATTATAACATATAAGTTTTGAAGTCCAGCAGCTCTAGTTCTGTCCTTCCAAACCCTTGCCCAAAACCCTCAAGTAAGTTGCATTTACATGGATTTTTAACCATCCTTTAACTAAGTTATAATCTTATAAACATGTTTTAGTTAGTTTTAAACATGATTAACCATCCAAAAACCCTAAAAATTAAGTAAAATTATGTTTTGATGTTAAACATGTTTACAAACCAGGAACATATACTTTTTTGGTCAAAAACGCGGATTAGAATATGAATACAACGTTTTTACGGTTAGAAAGTTCGGTTTGAATCCAAAACCGAAACCCTAATTTTCAAGGCTGTTACATGGATGATTTATGCTTGGTTTGATGTTATATGATATGTAGATATACTGAGTTTGCAACCCGAGACCCGGAGAATCGTTTAAGCTAGCAAAATTCATCGAAAACCGACAAGGTAAACCCGTAATACTCGTTTAGGGGCTGTTTAGTATTAGGTTGTGACGTGCTTGTTGTTAGCTTGTGAAAATTTTCAGGGACATTAGGGATCATATAAATGAGTCCCTGTTCAAATTTGGTAATTTTTCGATAAACGGAGAATATTTGGTGAATTTATTCCCGTTTAGGAGCGTTTATTTGGGAAAAATAGCTAAACATATTGAAAAACTATGAAACTTGGTTTTGGAGTTTGATATGGGATGGTAAGATCACTGGTAAAGTTTGGGAATCATTGGAAATGTCTAAGTATGGTTTGTGCGATCATGACTTAACCGAATTTTAACAGCCGGAAAACGCACAAAAAGGCATTTTGTCAAAAGAGTTAGGTTCTGGAAATTTTGCAGGGGCTATGTAATGACATTGAGGCCATTGGTAAAAATTATGGGATTTTTCGGAGGTCGTTTGATATAAACGGGCCATTTATTACATTATTATAACCTATTAAATGAATTTCTATAAATAAATAAATAATCATAAAATTTCTGGAAATATTTTTATTAAATTCTCCATGTCTTAATGTATTTTTACAAAAATTTACATAATTTATATATAATTACATATTTAGTTATGATTTATCAAAGATTTAAATTATAATTGTTTTAACGAAACCGGCAGTTTTGTGTTTAACGGACTGACTGGTATGTCAAAATATCAAAAGTAGTCAAATATCATATTTTTGAATGATATTGATAAAAACGAACTTTTTACGAAAACTCCGGACAATTCGGGTGAATTGTGCGCGTTTTGTATAATCAAAACCGTGTAAAAACGGAAACGAACCCTTCAATCAAACCAGACACCGAAACTTTAAAATTCTTTCATAAATCAAATCATTTTATCAATCAATATATTTACTTAAGTTTTATGTGATCTTACCTAATCCCGAAACGTATAAACGATCAACTGAGCTAGGCTCGGAAAACGGTGAAACTGAGCCAAATCCAGTTTTAAACATTTCATAGTACACAACGTCACAATCTAAGACTATGGTCATGTTCTGGGCCTAACAGCTATACCCAGATTATCTATACAGCCCGACTTAGCTTAAACACTGTACTAGTAATAACAATACGATACCGTTTATAGGAATCAGGCTATAAACGAGACATCTGACTATTTGATACGTGATTTCTGTGCGAACTACGATAAGGTGAGTTTCACGACCCCCACTTTCTAAACTGTGTTACGAACTTTTGGGGTGAAAAGCATGTTTACATAAACTGTTATACTTGAAAACGTGTGATGATGTGGATTATCTAAGTACTAACACTTGACAAGTCCCCACAAACACAAGTGATTAACTTCGTGCCGGTGGCGTGTGGATAGTACTATCGGTTTGACAAACCCAACTGTGACAGAGCCGGTGGGGTAAGCCGGAACATATGTAAAAACCAGTTGCACATTGTCATTATATATTTACATACTGCTATGTGGTGTTAGACATAGTACATACATGGGGCAAATTGGCTGTTAAATGCCAACAGGAGTGCATGGGCAGGAGAGGCCATGCAGTATAGCTCGTTTCGGTTTCACTTGTGGCTTAGTATAATGCATCATTCACAGACATACATACATTCACACTGTAAACTTTACGAACTCGTGAACTGATTTCATTGATACTCGTGAAACTTGAAACTCACCAACTAGACGTAGTTGACCCGTTTTAACATGCTTTTCAGGTAAAGCAAAAGTGGAATGATTTGCTTACATGCTTGGTGTTAGGAAGAAAGTTGAATAGCTGTGAATAGACGCTGATATAATACTGTATAAGAAGCTCGTAAACCGGTTATGTGTTTTTCTCATCTAGTTTGTAAACTTAGTACCAACCCATGTATTATGATGTAAATTAGTTTTATGAATTTCTTTATAAACAATGTTGTTGATACCAGTTTTATCTGTTACATTCCCGTATTACGCTTCCGCAACTACCTAGTCGGGGTGTGACAGAAGTTGGTATCAGAGCCATTGGTTATAAAGAATTAGGATGTCCCTTAGGATACCCTAAGATAACCGTAGGCTCGATTAACTCTGGGAATAAAATAATATTAATTAATATACACCAATGATTCTCGTGATGAACGCGAATGGACAAGTGGGTTATTATGGTCCGGAACGTAATAACGGACTTGTTTGTACGAGGAAATTCGAGAAGAAGTCGATAAACAATCGAGTAGGTAAAAACAGCAACATATGTGTATAAAATATAATAATAAATAAATATTTGTGTATATAAATGATTATTTGTGCTTATGTATATAATACCTACATGTATTTTACTATGATTAATATAGAAGGATATTATTCTTATCACTAACCATTGTGCAGGAAGATGTCAAGATCTACTGATCGTGTACCTAATGCCCTACCAGCAAGGCCTGAGGAGGAGGAGGAGGATTCGGAAGAAGAAACGGAGGAGGAACCAGAGGAGATAGGAGAAGGTGAAAACGCGGTAATTCCTCGCGAGGTACCCCCAGATCAACCCGACTTATCGGGTTATCGTTGTGACACCTATCCCCCTAGGGAATCCCCTAGGAATGTAGTAGAACAGGGAGCTACTAGTGCTTATCGTTCACCTGTTAGAGCACCCAGATCCCCTACTCCACCTGTACAGCATGCACCAGTACCCCCACCTACCATTAGAAACCGTCAGACTGCTCGCATTTCAGTGCGTCCACCTGAGCACACTTTTCCCCCACCTCGATCTACGTACCATAGGGGAGAAACATCGCGTGTCCGGGTAACAGAGATACCTATTCCTACTTGGGGTTTACCCGCCCCGGTACCCGAGCCACCTCGTCATTCTGATTCAGCATGGTTTGGTTTAGCAACTGATCAGCTCTTAGAACACTCACATACGATAAATAGCCTAAACCGGCATAGACACGATATGTATGATCACATGAGGTATATGCAGCAGGAAATCAGAATTGTACAAAGATCCAGTGCTCACAGCCACGGGCGTCAGGATCGAGCGATGATACTACTGGGGGCGTGTTTAGCGGTTAATACGGCCCTAGTGGCTGCTGTTGTTTGGTTGTGGTTCCATGTCGCAAAGAATGGATAGGACATCGTAGTCTGATCTTATGTATATAGTCTTTTGATATCCCAAGCAGCATTTTGTTACAGCATGTTGGGCTGACTTGGGAGTTGTTTGTGGTTTAGTACTATCTCAAGCACTGGCCCTTATCGGGTTAAGTCTACATGTCACTTGGTGACAACTTTTGATACGCATATACAAGCGCTGGCCTATACCAGGTTAAGCTTATGCGCTAATTTTGGATGCATATGTACAGTAATGATTATAATTAATACAAACGTGTTTTCTTTGGCATAGTTATGTGTTGTGAAATTGAAATATTGTAAAGTTGTGTTGATCATAGTGAAACGATATTGATTATTATAATTGATTATTCTATAGAATGGCCCCGAAGAAAACAAACACTTTGTCTGAGGCGGAAGTGGCCGCAATGATTGCTCGTCAACTACAAGCAGTGATACCAACAATTGTAGCACAAGTCACTGCAGGCATACGTGCTAACAGTACTGTTAATCAACCTACGAGCACCACCACGGCCACTGTTAATACACCTCCGCCGGACACTAATGTAGCCCCGGGTGTTACTATCCCGGTGAATACTGATAATGTCATAAATAATAATAACACTCTCCCAACTATGAATGTCACTGGGAACGCAGAACCTGTTGTGCACCCTGATAATATCCCGAACCCTGTACCGGTTGCTAACACAACTAACAATGATAATACTCAGACCAATACCGATAATAACAATAATAATAACCGAGAACCCCCGCGTCAGGAGTACTCATACAAACAATTTACATCATGTAAACCGATTGAGTTTAAGGGTATTGAAGGACCTAGCGGACTGGTCAAATGGATAGAAAAGACCGAATCAGTAATTAATATCAGTGAGTGTCCACCGAACCGCGTGGTCAAATATGCTACCAGTATGTTTCTAGACCAAGCGCTGATGTGGTGGAACACGGTAGTCCAAATAAGGGGACAAGATGCTATTAATCGTATGTCATGGACTGAATTAAAAACCCTCATGCTAGAGCATTTTTGTCCTAAAAGTGAGATTCAGAGGTTGGAACACGAGTTATGGAATCTGGAAATGAAAGGAGCAGACCATGTGGGATACACGAATCATTTTAACGAACTGTCCCGCTTAGTTCCGTGGTTAGTTACACCGGAAGCGAAACGAATTGAACGTTATATCTGGGGACTGACCCCTGCTGTGAGAAGTATAGTGAATTCAGTTGCCCACCCGACATTAGAAAGTGCTGTATCTCAAACGGGTGTCGTTACTTTTGACCTGATGAGAAGTGGAGTGATAAGGATGCCAGGTGAAACAACAAGTTTAAAACGAACTGATTATGGGACAAGAATACAAGGAAACCCTCAAAATAAGCGGACTCGTCCAAATACCCGAAGTTATGCCATGACCAGTTCTAATGTAAAACAAGAGACCTATAAAGGGACGTTACCGAAGTGCAGAAGATGTAACTTTCATCATGTGGGTGATTGCAAACCGATAATCTGTCAAAAGTGTGGAAAAACGGGACACTATGCCCCCAACTGTAGAACCCCCACCAGCACTGTTAACCGTCCACCGCAATCAACTCAACTCCCTCGACCTCAACCAACCCGCCCACAACTCAACCAACAAACCCCACCTACCACGAACCTCCGTGCATGCTATGAATGTGGCAGTACGGAACATTTTCGGAGATACTGCCCTAATTTGAACCCGAGTACAGTGAGAAGGCAGAACCAAGCACAAGCATCAACCTCCAACACAGCTAAGGGACGCGCGTTTGTATTAGGACCGGGTGAAGCGCGTCAAGATCCGAATGTGGTGACAGGTACATTCTTAGTTTCGGGTCAGTATGCTTCAGTTTTGTTTGATACGGGCGCCGATAGAAGTTTCGTATCTGTTAATTTCTTACATTTAGAAAATATGCCGGTTAGTGAACTAACAAAACCATATACTATAGAACTCGCTAACGGTAAGTCTATACTTGTTAACCGAATAGTCCGAGACTGTTCCCTTATCTTAAACGACTACCCATTCCTTATTGATTTACTTCCAGTGGAACTGGGAAGTTTCGATGTTATAGTCGGTATGGACTGGCTATCTAAGTATAAAGCTGAAATTGTCTGTAAGGATAAGACCGTTAGAATACCTCTTTCGAATGATGAATCTATGATTGTTCAAGGTGAGAAATCTGGTACGGTACTGCCTCTCATATCTCAACTTAAGGCATTGAGATATTTACGCCAAGGTTGTACGTTATACTTGGCGAGTGTAACAGTTAAGGAACCCGAGGAAAAACGAATAGAAGACATCCCAGTGGTACACGAGTATTCAGATGTATTCCCCGATGAGTTGCCTGGTTTACCACCGACCCGACAAGTTGAATTCCGTATTGACTTGATACCGGGAGCAGCACCCATTGCTAAGGCACCTTATAGACTTGCGCCTTCTGAAATGCAAGAACTGTCCAACCAGTTACAAGAATTACTGGACAGGGGTTTTATTCGCCCTAGTTACTCACCGTGGGGAGCACCAGTGTTGTTTGTAAAGAAGAAGGATGGGAGTTTTCGAATGTGTATTGATTACCGGGAATTGAATAAAGTGACTGTAAAGAATAGATACCCCTTACCTCGAATTGATGACTTGTTTGATCAGCTCCAAGGTGCGAAGTATTTTTCAAAAATTGATCTTAGATCTGGTTATCATCAAGTGAGAATTCAGGAAGAAGACGTACCAAAAACAGCCTTCCGAACTCGGTATGGTCACTATGAATTTTTGGTTATGCCGTTTGGGTTGACAAATGCACCTGCAGTGTTTATGGACCTCATGAACCGAATTTGCAAACCTTACCTTGACAAGTTCGTTATAGTGTTTATCGATGACATTTTGATATATTCGAGAAGTAAGGAGGAACACGAACAACATTTGCGGGAAATTTTAAAATTATTGAGGCAAGAGAAGTTATACGCAAAATTGTCCAAATGTGAGTTTTGGCTACAAGAAGTACAGTTTTTGGGACACATTGTGAACCATCAAGGGATCCAAGTAGACCCAAGTAAAATTGAGGCCATTAAGAATTGGCAAGTGCCTAAGTCACCAAGAGAAATTCGTCAATTCTTAGGACTAGCCGGGTATTATAGAAGATTTATTGAAAACTTTTCAAGTATTGCACAACCTCTAACCCTCCTAACTCAAAAAGATCGAGTATATGAATGGGGAGAAGAACAAGAAATGGCCTTCCAAACGTTAAAACAGAAGTTATGTGAGGCTCCAATATTAAGCCTTCCAGATGGAACTGATGAATTGGTGGTATATTGTGACGCATCTCGTAAAGGTTTAGGATGCGTACTGATGCAAAGAAAGAAAGTAATAGCATATGCTTCCCGACAATTAAAAGTGCATGAAAAGAATTATACGACCCATGATTTGGAATTGGGAGCAGTTATCTTTGCATTGAAGATTTGGAGACATTACTTGTATGGCACTAAATGTACCATCTATACTGATCACAAAAGCCTACAACACATATTCGATCAGAAAGAGCTAAACATGAGACAAAGGAGATGGGTAGAACTGTTAAATGATTATGATTATGAGATTAAATACCATCCGGGTAAAGCCAACGTAGTAGCTGATGCTTTAAGCCGAAAAGACAGAATCAGACCATTAAGGGTACGAGCACTCGGAATGATTGTTCAAAGTAGCCTAACCGAACAAGTTCGCATTGCACAAGATGAGGCCTTGAAGGCAGATCAGCTAGAAAAAGAAGAACTACATGGAAATGAAAAGAATTTTGAGAAGAGAACCGATGAAGTATATTATTACAAAAACCGGGTCTGGATTCCAACACTTCATAAACTCCGAAAGTTGATTCTTGATGAAGCACACAAATCCAAATATTCTATTCATCCAGGTACTGATAAGATGTATAAGGATGTTAAAGAATTTTACTGGTGGCCTGGTATGAAAAAGGATATAGCCGTGTATGTAAGTAAATGTGCAACATGTGCAAGGGTAAAGGCGGAATACCAAAAACCTTCGGGAATGTTACAACAACCCGAAATCCCACAATGGAAATGGGAACAAATTACCATGGACTTTGTGACACACCTTCCTAAAACCTCTAGAGGACACAACGCAATTTGGGTAATTGTGGACCGATTAACCAAATCCGCACACTTTATTCCCATCCGTAACAACTACACCACCGAAAAACTTGCTCAAATTTACATCGATGAAATAGTATCTCGACACGGAGTACCTCTTTCGATTATTTCCGATCGAGACAGTCACTTTACTTCACATTTCTGGCAAGCAGTACAAGAAGCCTTAGGAACCCGAATCGACTTAAGTACGGCTTACCACCCCCAAACCGATGGTCAATCTGAACGAACCATCCAAACCTTAGAAGATTTACTTCGTGCTTGTGTACTGGACTTCAAAGGGAATTGGGATCAACACCTCCCGCTCATTGAATTCTCTTACAATAACAGTTATCACAGTAGTATACAAGCAGCACCTTATGAAGCTCTATACGGGCGAAAATGTAGATCACCACTATGTTGGACAGAAGTGGGTGATACTAAAATTTCAAGATCCGATTTAATTCAGGAAACCACCAATAAGATCCACCAGGTTAAACAAAAATTGAAAGCTGCCCGTGACCGACAAAAGAGTTATGCCGATGTTCGCAGAAAACCGTTATCTTTTGAAATAGGTGATAAGGTACTCTTAAAAGTATCGCCATGGAAGGATGTTATAAGATTTGGAAAGACTGGTAAACTAGCCACGAGATACATCGGACCTTTTGACATTGTTGCAAAAATTGGTCCCGTAGCTTACCGATTAAAACTACCCTTAGAACTGAGCACTATTCACGACGTGTTTCATGTATCGAATCTGAAAAAGTGTTTGACTGATGAAACGACAATAGTACCACTGGAAGATGTTCAGATCAACGAAAAACTCAACTTCGTAGAGGAACCGGTAGAAATTGTAGACGGGAAAACCAAACAGTTACGACACAACAAAATTTCATTGGTAAAAGTTCGGTGGAATTCAAAACAAGGACCCGAATATACTTGGGAACGAAAGGACGAATTTCGAAAGAAATACCCACACCTGTTCCCTAGAAACCGATGACACATTAAATTTCGGGGACGAAATTTCTTAACGGGGGGAGAATGTGACATTCATGACAAAACGAGGTACACTATATTCTTTACGTAACAAGTAAACGATAAATCGGTTAATTCGTAGTGCTTAAACGAGTAACCGACCGATACTAAATATGACCTGTATACATACTGAGGGGTCATATACGAGTTATATATATATTATAGAGGCTAACATGTTGATATTTAGGCCCCGGTACGTTTAAAACTCTTTAAACGAAAAAGGTTTCGTTTATCGATACGCTATAAGCTTAAACGCAATCGTTAATATCAAAACAAGCATTGTAGCATCCGTTAAGCCGAAAAAGATTTATAAAACACTTATATGACATGTTCTAAGCAATCCGTGAAAATATTTTGGAATTTTACAACGAGTCAGTACGTTTTTCTTATTTTACAAAAATAAGCTGAAAAACACTCGTTTTTACGCTATCTCTCACACCCGAATTAATTTTCTTGCGAAAACCGAACCCGAACTAAACTTGAAGTGGGTTTTTCATGTTTGGGCTTGTGTGATTGGAGTAATGGGCCAAAACAGCCCATTAAGGGCCATTTAAAGAATTCCGATCGGAATTATTGGTACCAAACTACACACCTTTTTATAACTTCACCCTTAAGCTCTTATTATTCATTATAACATATAAGTTTTGAAGTCCAGCAGCTCAAGTTCTGTCCTTCCAAACCCTTGCCCAAAACCCTCAAGTAAGTTGCATTTACATGGATTTTTAACCATCCTTTAACTAAGTTATAATCTTATAAACATGTTTTAGTTAGTTTTAAACATGATTAACCATCCAAAAACCCTAAAAATCAAGTAAAATTATGTTTTGATGTTAAACATGTTTACAAACCAGGAACATATACTTTTTTGGTCAAAAACGCGGATTAGAACATGAATACAACATTTTTACGGTTAGAAAGTTCGGTTTGAATCCAAAACCGAAACCCTAATTTTCAAGGCTGTTACATGGATGATTTATGCTTGGTTTGATGTTATATGATATGTAGATATACTGAGTTTGCAACCCGAGACCCGGAGAATCGTTTAAGCTAGCAAAATTCATCGAAAACCGACAAGGTAAACCCGTAATACTCGTTTAGGGGCTGTTTAGTATTAGGTTGTGACGTGCTTGTTGTTAGCTTGTGAAAATTTGCAGGGACATTAGGGATCATATAAATGAGTCCCTGTTCAAATTTGGTAATTTTTCGATAAACGGAGAATATTTGGTGAATTTATTCCCGTTTAGGAGCGTTTATTTGGGAAAAATAGCTAAACATATTGAAAAATTATGAAACTTGGTTTTGGAGTTTGATTTGGGATGGTAAGATCACTGGTAAAGTTTGGGAATCATTGGAAATGTCTAAGTATGGTTTGTGCGATCATGACTTAACCGAATTTTAACAGCCGGAAAACGTACAAAAAGGCATTTTGTCAAAAGAGTTAGGTTCTGGAAATTTTTCAGGGGCTATGTAATGACATTGAGGCCATTGGTAAAAATTATGGGATTTTTCGGAGGTCGTTTGATATAAACGGGCCATTTATTACATTATTATAACCTATTAAATGAATTTCTATAAATAAATAAATAATCATAAAATTTCTGGAAATATTTTTATTAAATTCTCCATGTCTTAATGTATTTTTACAAAAATTTACATAATTTATATATAATTACATATTTAGTTATGATTTATCAAAGATTTAAATTATAATTGTTTTAACGAAACCGGCAGTTTTGTGTTTAACGGACTGACTGGTATGTCAAAATATCAAAAGTAGTCAAATATCATATTTTTGAATGATATTGATAAAAACGAACTTTTTACGAAAACTCCGGACAATTCGGGTGAATTGTGCGCGTTTTGTATAATCAAAACCGTGTAAAAACGGAAACGAACCCTTCAATCAAACCAGACACCGAAACTTTAAAATTCTTTCATAAATCAAATCATTTTATCAATCAATATATTTACTTAAGTTTTATGTGATCTTACCTAATCCCGAAACGTATAAACGATCAACTGAGCTAGGCTCGGAAAACGGTGAAACTGAGCCAAATCCAGTTTTAAACATTTCATAGTACACAACGTCACAATCTAAGACTATGGTCATGTTCTGGGCCTAACAGCTATACCCAGATTATCTATACAGCCCGACTTAGCTTAAACACTGTACTAGTAATAACAATACGATACCGTTTATAGGAATCAGGCTATAAACGAGACATCTGACTATTTGATACGTGATTTCTGTGCGAACTACGATAAGGTGAGTTTCACGACCCCCACTTTCTAAACTGTGTTACGAACTTTTGGGGTGAAAAGCATGTTTACATAAACTGTTATACTTGAAAACGTGTGATGATGTGGATTATCTAAGTACTAACACTTGACAAGTCCCCACAAACACAAGTGATTAACTTCGTGCCGGTGGCGTGTGGATAGTACTATCGGTTTGACAAACCCAACTGTGACAGAGCCGGTGGGGTAAGCCGGAACATATGTAAAAACCAGTTGCACATTGTCATTATATATTTACATACTGCTATGTGGTGTTAGACATAGTACATACATGGGGCAAATTGGCTGTTAAATGCCAACAGGAGTGCATGGGCAGGAGAGGCCATGCAGTATAGCTCGTTTCGGTTTCACTTGTGGCTTAGTATAATGCATCATACACAGACATACATACATTCACACTGTAAACTTTACGAACTCGTGAACTGATTTCATTGATACTCGTGAAACTTGAAACTCACCAACTAGACGTAGTTGACCCGTTTTAACATGCTTTTCAGGTAAAGCAAAAGTGGAATGATTTGCTTACATGCTTGGTGTTAGGAAGAAAGTTGAATAGCTGTGAATAGACGCTGATATAATACTGTATAAGAAGCTCGTAAACCGGTTATGTGTTTTTCTCATCTAGTTTGTAAACTTAGTACCAACCCATGTATTATGATGTAAATTAGTTTATGAATTTCTTTATAAACAATGTTGTTGATACCAGTTTTATCTGTTACATTCCCGTATTACGCTTCCGCAACTACCTAGTCGGGGTGTGACATGAAGCTCATAAGTCAAGGTATTCGATTCATCCAGGAGCTACGAAGATGTACCAAGATCTGAAAGAGACTACTGGTGGCCAGGAATGAAGAATAATGTGGTAGATTATGTCATTAGGTGCTTAACTTGTTTACAAGTCAAGGCAGAGCATCAGAAGCCTTATGGGAAGATGCAACCTTTAGAAATACCAGAATGGAAATGGGAACACATCACCATGGATTTCATAACTAAGCTACCTCGTACAGCTAAGCATCATGATACCATCTGGGTGGTTGTGGACAGTTTGACCAAGAGTGCTCACTTTCTGCCTATACGAGAGGCTATCTCGTCCGAAACGTTAGCAAGCTTGTTCATTAAAAAGGTTGTATCTAAGCATGGAGTGTCGTTATCGATTGTGTCTGATAGAGATACTCGGTTTACTTCAAGGTTTTGGAAGAAGTTCCATGAAGCATGGGAACGAGATTGAACATCAGTATGGCGTATAATCCTCAAACGGATGGACAGTCTGAAAGGACGATCCAAAGCCATAAGGATATGCTACGTGCTTGTGTTTGGACTTTGGAGGGAGTTCGGACGATCATCTACATCTAGCAGAATTCTCCTACAACAATAGCTACCATTCAAGTATTGGTATGCCACCATTCAAGATGTTATATGGAAGACGTTGTAGAACTCCGGTATGTTGGGGAGAGATCGGTCAAAAGCATATGGGAAGTTTGGAAGTTGTTCAAGAAACTTCTTCAATGTTTGATCAGATTAAGGCAAGGATGAAAGCTGCTCAAGACAGACAAAAGTCGTATGCTGATAAGCGGCGACGGCCGATTGAGTTTAACGTTTGTGACAATGTGATGCTCAAGGTCTCGCCTTGGAAAGGAATTATTCGTTTTAGGATGAAGGGAAAGCTGAGTCCGAGGTATATTGGACCGTTTAAGATTTTAGATCGTGTGGGGGAAGTAGCTTATAAGCTGGATCTACCCGGCGAGTTAGAAGGAATTCATTCAACCTTCCATGTTTCTCATCTGAGAAAATGTCTAGATGATGACATGTCGCACGTGCCATTAATGGACATTGAGGTTGACGAACAGCTGAACTACATTTAGCAACCAATCGAGATAGTTGACCGCAAGGAAAAGCAGCTCCGTCATAAAGTTATTCCATTAGTGAAAGTGATATGGAAGCAAGCACTGCAAGGGATCGGACGCTACATGTGAAGCTGAGGAAGAGATGCGCAAGTTTTATCCAGATTTGTTTATGTAATAGATAGGTTTCGGGGACGAAACCTCTTTAAGGAGGGAAGACTTGTAACATCTCGTTTCCTGATTTCAGTTAATAAACGAAAAATGAGTTGTTATGAGTTGGCCTAGTGTTGGGTAAATGGGTATGGGTTATGGACTTGGGTAATGAAAGAAGGAAGGAGTGTCCATGGGCTTGAGCCCATGATCCCTAAATATAAATACCATTAATCACCATTTAATCCTCATTCTCACATATTCCATACACCACCAAAACACACACTTAATATTTCTCTCTAGTTCTTCCTTATCTCTAGCCAAAATCAAGAAGGAAACCGAGCACCGGCCCGAGGTAACGATAGTTTAATATTGTATGAGCTTAACTCGTTAGATATAGTTGCGAAACGACGAGCCGACACCGTTAAACCGTTTAAATCATGAGATACGGGTGGAATCGGGTATAAACCGAACCTATGATGAGCTTAGGGATCACCCTAGCTCAGATCTGGATCGAACGGGGCGAAAAACGGTGAAAACGAGTTAAAACTCGTTTTTCCGGTGAGTTTGCGTATTTCCGGCGTCTTTCCGGCATTGAGGGCATCGGAAAAGTTAATATGAGGATAGAGGTGTTAGGGAATGTTCTGACATTCCTTGACCTAAACCCTAGTTCGCTATGGAAACTTAGCGAATCGGAGGGTGATTCTTTAGCTGATTCGCTATGGGAACTTAGCGAATCGGAGGGTGATTCTTTAGCTGATTCTCTATGGGAACTTAGCGAATCGGAGGGTGATTTTTAGCTGATTCGCTAGGGGAACTTAGGGTGATTCTTTAGCTGATTCGCATAAGGAAGCCTAACGAACTAGGCTTGATTCTTTAGCCGATTCGTTAAGGGAAAAGGGTAACGAATTACCCTTGATTCGTTAAGACCATTAGTTAACAGAGCTAACGAATTAGAAAGTCCAATTCGCTAAGACCAAAGTAACGAATTAGAAGTTTAACAGAAGGACAGAATGGTCCCTGAACTTAGAAAAAATGAATTAATTACAAATAAGCTAGTGATATGGCTAGTAATAGATAATTGATACGAGTAATTATTATACAGTTAGTCGTGCACAGCTCAAGAAGGGAATAACCGTAAACGGTGAACGCAACCGCATTAAGGTGAGTTTCTAGCCCTACTTCCTTGTTATGTTTTCGGGGCTGTGTGCATACTCGATGTGATAGTTAATACACTTACCCTAAGTGGTAAGTGTATGCCTTGTATGATTTATGTATGATGATTGCTTGACGGTGTATGAACGATCTTCGGATGTTGCATGTGCCGTCAAGTGGTAGCTACATGCATGATTGATATGTATGATGTATGAATGATGTATGTATGAATATATATGATGTATGAATAATGTATGTATGATATGTTGATGGTACGTGAACGCTCTTCGGAGATTGCACGTATTGTCAAGGAAAGTATGTAAACGACAGGTATATTATAGTAGCACGAATGAAGGGAACCGACCCTAATAATGTCGGAGAATGAAGGGAACCGATCCTAATAATGTCGGCGAATGAAGGGAACCGATCCTAATAATGTCGGCGAATGAAGGGAACCGACCCTAATAGTATCGGCGAATGTAGGGAACCAACCCTAATAATATCGGCAAACGTAGGGGACCGACCCTAATAATATCGGCGAAGGTTATAGGGCGAATGCTCTTTAAAACGTATATGTATGAATGAAAGTATGTAAGTAAGTATGAAAGAAAGAATGAAAGTGCGTATGTAAGTAAGTGTGTAAGAAGATATGAAGGTATATACCTCTGGGTGCATATGCTAGTATGTGAATGTTTTGTATGTTGTATGATTAACTAGAACCCACTCAGCGTAGCTGACTTTTAGTATGCACGCAGGCTAATCGACTGAGGCAGTTGGCTTGAGGAAGACACATGGCAGGATCCGAAGAGGCTGGCATCTGGAGATTGTCGTGATGTTTGAAATGCTATGTTTTATGTTATGTTTTTGAAAGACACGTTATGGATGTTGTAATGAATGGTTGACTTTTATATTATTCCGCGAAAGTTTTTATTAACTCTGATATTTAGAACCGCGTTTATGAGTAAATCCAACGTTAAAGTGAGGCACCGATAACGGGGCCTTACATGTTCCGATTGGTTCACCCATAAAATAATGATTGACAACAATCAGGTCAGCCACTCGCAGAGGCTGTTTAAAGGTCCTAACCAATTTAATTTTATGTGATTTTTGTAAGAACCTTGCAAACATCTCAATATATTTTTGTTATTTTGTATTGATTTTTCTGAAATGTTTTTATGTGTTCTTGCGATTAATTTGTCTATAAAATAGTTGCTGACAGGAACCGCGTCAACCATTTGCGAAGGATGTTTAGTGGTCTTAACCATTTTATTTTTACATGATTTTCGGTCAGAGGTTAGTCAACATCATAATGGATTGTTAGTAAAAGTTATAGATTTTTTCTGATTTGTTTGATGTGTTTGCAATGGCGTTTTATTAATAAAAATAGTTGTTAACAACATTGTTGTAACGACATACGCCTGTTCAAATTTTCTGGTTGGTTTTGTCTTATTATATTTTGGTTTAATCTTTATGCGTAAATTTATATTAGGACTCTTATATGATGTAATACTAACTCGTGGGGTTGTTTTTCCATAGGTAATGTTCACGATGATCAAGCGCTCGGGATGATATCTGGACACACATCACGAAGATTGTTTAAATGATTTGCAAATAGTGTAAAAAAATAATTAATAAGCTACAATATATTTACTTTTATAGTAAATTCTTATGTTTTTATACAAAGTGTATTATAGTAGTTAATGGATTTAACCAAGTTATGGTTGTTTAAACGAAAGAAAATTTTTGGGACCAAATTCCACATGATTTAAATTAATGTTAAAACCTTTAAACTTAAATATGTCTTTCAAAGTTTTAGCTTGTTACAGAGGATTTAAGAGCTTGGACCCAAATGAGCTAGTTGGTCGTACAGAGATTGGACCAAACTGGTGTGAGGTAAATGTTCAAGTACCAATAAAAATAAATGAAAATTTGGTAAGACCATATGGGTTATTTTCCACAATTCAAGATTGTATTGGTGCATCTATCGCATGGCCTGGTCCATTCATCTCGGTATGTATTTGTTAAACTTAATGCTTATACATGGATGGCTTATTTGTAGGTAGTCCGTGAGGATTGAGGACGCTGGATGACTCAGGATTTTATGGTGCTTGTTTCTTTTATTTATTTTAATTTCATTGTTGAATGTTACAAGAGTTTATGTTGGATAATGTTGTAACTTATTTATGTTTAGTGTTTTTTTTATGAATAAGCTTATTTGATATAATGAAGTATTATTTCTTTCAATAGTGATGTTATACACAATAACTATTAGGATTATATATGTTGATGGCCTTTTTATTGGGACGCTTTTTGAGTTGTTAATGGATATATTATGCGACCATAAAATTGGTTTAATAATCTTATTTGGGATATCAGGACTTTTTTCTTGGTACTAAGTACCTATAATGTTACATCATAAGTGTCCTATAAATTAATTTTTAAGGACGCTTGTATGTGTATCAAAAGATTAAAGGTACGTAAGTACATGTTAAAACTTGGTAAAAGTGTCCTAATATGTTTTTATTGGGACGCTTTTTGGGTTGTTAATGGATGTATTATGCGACCATACAATTGGTTTCATAATCTTGTTTAGGATATCAATACGCTTTTTGAGTTCCAAGACTTATTACGACCCCTTCACATGAGACGCTTTTCTGGTTGGTCCTATTAAATGAAATGTCCTATAAAATAGCATTTTAGGACGCATTTGTGCGTACTAAAAATCCCTTTTTGTTGTAGTGAGATGTTATAACTCGTTTAAGGGTTATTTGGGTTTGGTGAGACCCATGACCCACGAAAATTATTGTTTTATTATGTAATGGTTTCACAAATAAATAAGATGTTATAACCCATAAAAAGGACTATCGAGTTTGATAAGACTCATACCCGCGAATTCGGGCCAAACTCATCAAAGGGGTGGGGAGAAACCATAGAGTAACATATATGATTTTTTTGGTAGGCATTTATATAGATAGTTAGATTAAGTTGGTCATTATAAAAAAAGTGTGATTTTTCTCTACACGTTATGGTTTAAATGTACACATCGAATGCTAGTTATTATTTATCGTTGTAGGAAAATCATTATGGTATATAACTATAAGGTTAATTATGTGTAAATTACGGTAATATTGATTAAATATTTTTCCTGGAAAATAATTGTTTAAACTTTAATTAACATTCATGTTTTGATACTGACTTATTAAGACAATTTGACATATAATAGCTCTAGTTCATCACTAATAAGTATATGTCACACACAGGTCCTTTAACACTTGATTGATCATCATTAGTCACAATTAAACAAAAACAAGACTTAATCAAGAATACAAGTATTAAAGATCAAGATCAAGATTATTATGTTCATGTCTACCAAGGGTTAAGTCAAGATTTCTATACCAACATGAAGATGAAGAAATCACCAGATAATCCATTGAAGACTAATTAACAACTTAGTGAAGATAGGTTGTTAGTTGTTATAAAATTAGGATAAGTTTATAATAATATCTATTTAAAGACGATTGTTTAAATATATAAAATATTAAAAAGACTTATGCCATTTTTGGTAAGTCTTCCATATACTCCATGAATTGAACAACCAACTTCACTGGAAGAGCAAGCCAAAGATAAAGAAGGTAATGGCTGAAGCTTTGGTTGAAGTTTATAAAGTGTGTTTAATCAAATTGGTGAAATACTTGGGTTGTGTTGTGTGGATAAGTGGGAAGTGAAAGGGATGTCTTCCCACATGTGTTGGTCTAACACTAAAAGCCAAACCTTGAAGAAAATGACCACACACAATGTTCATATTCGCAAATCCAATGTGAAGTGGTCTGGGTGTCCACGGTCACTGGAAGCGATAGTGGAAGCGGCCATCAGGCCACCAATCCCTTAGCCTTGTATCTCGCATACTTGGCTATAAATAGAAGACTGATTCGAACTAAGTCATCACCTCTTTCCTCCACAACATTAATACACACTCTTTAAAGGTAATCTCTTTCATTATTCAAGTCTAATTAAGCTTCAATTATATTGAGAGGTGATTAAAACTGTAGAGCATGAAGAATAGTTTTCTCATGCTATCCAACCAACCATCTTGTTATATTTTGAGGGGTTAATATTATAGGTTGTTCTAGTGTTTTGACAAGTGAGGACTCATCATTAGTTATTCATTTGAGAGGGGAACTCACTATCTTGACATAGTGTTGTTTTGTATTGGATTGGAAACTCTATTTTGATATAGAGTTAATTAATTGTTATGAGAATACACACTATCTTGATATAATGAGATTAGAAGAAACTGTAAAGTTAAGTACTTGGTGAAGAAAGTGATCACTGCCTTTGAAGATTGAGACGTATTGGTGATCCCTACCATTTTTGTGTGACAACTAGTAAAGAAAACTCTCGATCGAGGATCGGGAATAGGATGTAGAGTGAATTAGCTAACATTTACTGGAACCTCTATAATTTTTTTATATCACCTCTAACCCTTAAATCTTTAATTATTTATGTTTAATTTTATAAGTTTTGAAAAAGTTTAACAAAGTCATTAGCTCACAAAAATTGGATTAAAGGCTAATAAAAGCAATCCCCCCCCCCCCTTTCTAGTTTTCTACAAATTTTAATTAGTATATGTATTCCCTACACGGACAGGAGTGGTGATCATTCATCTTAATAAGCATTGCTTCACGACTGAAGGATCCAAGCCTATTAAAACTCCAAAGTTGTCTGCAAGAATAATACAAGAAAAGTGGGTCCTAAATTCAAAAATTCTAGATGAAAAATAACAATTGGACCTAATACTTCGGAGATTGTGAAGACATTTTTGAACGAGTTACTCACCAAGAATGTAGGCTTTTCTTGGCAATCCTCAGACATGACGGGGGTACCACTAGAACGAGCAGAATATAGGTTGCGGGTGAATCTAGCGTTTACACCTATAGTTCGAAAAAAGCTGAAGATGGGCCCAGACCAGACTAAAGTTATGAATGAACAAGTTCAAGATTTTCTTCACGTAGGAATCATCCACGAGATTCAATATCAGATGTGGGTTGCAACGCTAGTCATGGATGCCAAAAGTAATGGAACTTGGCAAATGTGCAAAGACTTCAAAGACTTCAATAAAGCATGTCCAAAACATTGTTTCATGTTGCCATAAATTGATTTAAAAGTTGACTCATGGAACCATTTAAATTTAAGTGTTTTTTAGACGCTTATAAAGGCTATCATCAAATTCGCACGGCAGTGGGAGATGAAGATAAAACAACTTTTAGAATGAACCAAAGTACCTTCTGTTTCAAGATGATGCCATTTGGTTTGAAGAAAGCGGGTGCAACTTATCAGCGTTTGATGTACAACGCATTGAAAGAACAAATTGGCCATGACTTGGAAGTTTAAATGGATGACCTGGTGATCAAAAGTGTTGAAGAGGACCAAAGGTTGCGGGATATTGAGGAAACGTTCGAACGTTAAGAGAAATAAATATGAAGCTTAACCTGGGTAAGTGTTCGTTTGGAATGGAAGAAGGGAAGTTCCTGGGTGTCATTGTGATGAGTGACAACTTTAAAGAAAATTCTAAAAAGATTCAGGCTATAGCACGGATTCCTTCTCTTCCCTGAAGGAGGTTCAAACTTTGAATGGTCGATTAGTCACCTTGAATAGATTCTTGGCTAATCATACTTCAAAGTCATTCCCTGTCTCCACACTCCGCAATTGTTTGAAAAAAGCCCATTTTAAATGGACTCTAGAGGCGCAACAAGCATTTTTGGAAGTAAAGAAATGTTTGATAAAATTACCAACATTATCCGCACAATAATGTATTTTTGTATTAGAATAACGTAATAACGGTATTTTGGTAATTGTATGTGCATGTTCACTATATGTAAGGCACATTCGCTAGAGTAGATAATAACGAATGTGTCCCCGTGTTATTAGTGCTCATTCGTTAGGGAATGTTAACGAAAGAGACTAAGTATGTGCTATTCGTTATGGTAGCGAATAGAATTAAAGAATTCATAATGAATGAGGCTCATTCGTTAGGGCACGACTTACGAATGAGCTCATCGTCTATATATACCTTGTATGTTTATTTCTAATTAAAGATTATCATTTATTCTCTATCTCACACTGTTGCTCTGCTGAATTTCTCTCTCAACATACACACTTACACACAGTTAAAGTAAACATAATCGTATAATCATATCAAAGAATATATCCATAAAGTAAAAATGTTCGTATTTGATCAGATCAGGTTCTCTCAAGTCGTATCTGAACCATTGTCTGATTAAATTTCAATTAGGATTCATATACGATTCAATTGATTCATCAATTGTCTGTCAATCGTATCTGATTGTAATGAAATTGAATTTCAGACTATTAATAGTATAAAATCGATCAATTAGGTATCATAATCATGTTAATTGACTCTGAATTGATCGTTAGGACATGATGTTGATTTAAACATCTGCTAGTGTTTAATTGTATTAATGCACACTAAATCCTTGTAATTGATTTATGCAGGAAACGTTCATGAGTTTGATTGTAATTTGGTCAAACTGGACATGAATTGATGTATTTTTGGTGTTCGGGGTGGTTTGGATCTGTGCAGATTGTGTTTGCGAGTGGTCTGGAAGTGGTTTGAGGTGAATTGATTAAGATTTGATTGAATTTGGATTGCTTTGGATCGAGTTTGTGGTTGTTAGAATTTGGAAAAGTGTGGAGATATGAGTGCACATTCGTTCATTTCTTGAGTTCATTTATTAGATTCAATCTATATTCTTTAGACGGTTGTAAACACTTTTAATAGTTGTCTAACAACTTCTAACAACTTATTCGTTACATTATTCCTCATTCATTCATTTAAGTCTCCATTCGCTACACACATTCATTCGTATTGTTACATTCGTTTGAATAGTACCATCTTATTCACTCATCCGTACACCCATCCGTAATTGTTCATTCGTTTGAATAGTATTATTCATTATATCATTCGTATACTCTTTCGTTCGTGTGAACAGTCTCATTCGTGATTGTTTATTTGTTACACAAACACACCACATTCGTTACTAGTATTCTCACTGTTACTCTCAAGTTTCACATATTGTTAGTTTATACCCTAAACTTTCAAATGTGGCAGTTTTCTCCCTTAAACTTTCAAAATGGCAAACTTTTACGCTCTTGCTTCCCAGAACGCTCTTATGCAACATATGTTGAACTTGGATTTAGAGTTCATGTCTCACACTAAATGCACGTGGCTCATGAAATTATGTGATTTTTCTAAATGGGAATAGAGGTTTAGAGCTCTTCTAGTATCTATCCATCCAGACTATATGCAAAGTTTAGACGTTGTGTATAAACCGTTGCTAGTTAGTGATGATTCTACTGGGTACACTGAGAAGACATTTGTCAACATGACAACAGATGAAAAGAAAGCCTACGAGATAGAAACTAGGGTTTATTCTACGTTGAAAATGGCATTACCGGAAAATATTTTTCATCAATTCGGTAGTATTAAAGTATGTGCTTCTTTGTTTCAACATATGAGAATGAGAAGTATGAGAAATACCAAGGATAGAAAGAAATCTGTGTTGAAGTTTCAATTTAGAAACTTTAGTCTCTTGAAGGGGGAAACAGTGATTGAAAGGTTTTGTCTGTAATTGCTTAAATGAGCAACTTCTCAATGCCTCCTAATTGGAGTGATCAGATTGACACTTTGAAGAATGCAACACCTTCTTCATATTCCACATATTTGCTAGTTATTAAAGAAAATGGTTTCTTCAAGAATGAAGATCTTACTACAATGGAGTTTGGGCAGAAACTGGAAGAAAGAGAGTATGATTTAAAATGTTAGAATTCTTTAAAAGACAATCAAGATCCAACTTTGTATGGAGGATCACTTCCTTTGAACAACACTTTTGTCCCGACCAGTGCTTTTTACTCACAGGCTAATCATCAGATTCTACAAGGTGCTGAATCTAGTTCAAATGTATGTTTCATGGCATCATGATCGGGTTCTTCTTCTGGTGCAATTCCTCAAACTTCACAACCACCAAATGTGAACAACAATTTTCTTTCATGTGTGCTTTCATGACATCATATGAGTATTTGGTGGGTAGCAAGATTGCTACAAGTGATTTAATAGATGTAGATTATGATCAAATCGATCCATATGATCTTGAGTTGATGAATCTAAAGTGGAGTATGACAATGATCGTGAGGATGGTTAAAAGGTTTATGCAAATGACGGGAAAAGACTTGCCAGCAATGAACAAGAGAATTGGCTTTGATAAGTTAAAGGTCAAATGCTACAATTGCCAAGAGTTCGGTCATTTCGCCAAGGAATGTAACAAACTGAAGAAGGAATATTCTAGACCCAGGACTCAAGAAAGAAGTTCAAACAAGAAATACAACAACTTTAAGTCTAAGGAGAAGTCACCAATGGCTGACTCTGCTAAACCAAGTGGGTCACAAGCTTTGGTTGCTAATGAAGGAATTGACTGGTCTTAAAGGTTATTAGGAAATGCTAAGGGTAATCAAGAAAATTTGGCATTGTTTGAGCAGCTTGAAGATGCTAGGGGTGATTAGCTTACTGATGAAAGTGATGTATCAGAATCAGAGACTGATTCGGATGATTAAAGCATTGAATAGCAAGACAAATTTTCTTGCATGGCAAAAATAGAATATGTTAGTTCTAACTCTTCTTACCTTGTGTCGGGTGATTCTGTTAATGTAAGTGCATCTCCTGTTAATGAACCAGAGTGTGTTCTTTGTGGAGAATTTAAGTCTAAACTTGATTCATTACGTCACCACAATGATCAACTTGTTTGTGATTTAACAATTATTCGTGATAACTATCGGCAAGAAGTTGATATAGAAGAAAAATCAAAAAGAAAATATTAATGATTTTTCGGTTAGTAATCATGACTTAAAAGCAAAGATGTCTGTAAAGTTAATCATGATTGATAATCAGTTTCAAGAAAATCTAAAACTGAGAACCAATTCACTAAGCTTGAAAATGAGATACTAGATTTGAAAATTAAACCGGGTAAATTCAGAACTTCTTCGTTTCTACTAAATGAAAGCATTGAGGTAAATAATTCAACAAAAGAAAGGTAAAGCAGGTTTATGATTTGTAGAAATCCATCCTCCTTTCCATAGTGATTATTCAAGTATTCTAGATACATGAGATCATAAGAAAGTTGATATTGATGTTTAACTAATTGTTGATCCTCCTGTTACTGAGAATAAAGTAAGTCATAAAGAGAAAGCTAAACCTGTTAGACCTGCCAATGAAAAATCAATTCCATTATCTCATGTTCAAAGTAATGTCGTATTCACCGAAAATGATTGTGATAGTTTAGTTGAAGAAGTTGATGAACCACATGTGATTCACAAGAATAAGAATATTTCTCGTGAAAACCATATTCTTTGTGAACCACGTGAGTTTGAAGAAGTTGTTTATGGTTCTAAATTTTCATGTGAGGAAGCAAAATCATCAGGAAAACCCGTGATGTCTGATGAGGATTTGATGAAATTCATTAATCCTACTAATAATGTGAATGTATCAAGAGGTCGGGTTTATAAACTAAAAGGGGTGAATAAATTATTCAACGAAAAATATATTACTTTGAGTTTAGTAAAACCTGAAATAATTTAAAGTGTGTTTCAAGATGAAACATCAAGTTTGATAGAACTGGAAAGAGCCTTTCAAAAATCAAAAATGTTAATTCACAAGGGAATCAAAAACCAAACTTGATAAGACCTTTAAAATTTGTGAAATCATCTGGGTTGGATACACTTCCAAGTGTTGCATATTTCACCAATCTAGACTCTTTTGAAAAATAAAAAGGCAAACAACATGGCTAGTTCAAATTCTACTATAAAGGTTGTATCTTTTCAACCTGAAGTTTCACACACACCTGTTGTGTCACCACAAGTATTCGTAGATATAAGAGTGTGCTTCTCATGTGGTGAACGCCGGCATGTTGTAAAACAATGTGAATCTAAGGTTAGATCAAATGAAAACATTATTGGTAATGTGAATGAAGGAGTTCGTACGTGATGACAAGTTGCTAATGTATGTGATGATAATTTATTGTGTGTATATGCGGACATGCATGCATCGGGTATCATACACATGCTTCTTATCATAGATAGAACCGACAAGTGTTCCCATGCACTTCAAGCTCTGTCTTGGGTAGAAGCAATGCAAGAAGAGTTGCAGCAATTCGTAAGACTGGGTGTTTGGGATCTTATTGATAAACCGGATCGGGTGAAAAAGGCTATTATGACGAAATGGGTATTTAAATGTAAGAAAGAATACCGTGGGATCATTGTGCGAAATAAAGCACGGTTAGTTGTACAAGGGTTTAATAAGCAAAAAGGCATGGACTACACTGAGGTATATGCTCTGGTCGCAAGATTAAAGTCTATACATATTTTCTTAGCCTATGCGGCCTTCAAGAATTCAAAGTATATAAGATGGATGTTAAGTGTGTTT
Organism: Bidens hawaiensis; assembly: GCF_021521415.1. Classification (NCBI taxonomy): domain Eukaryota; kingdom Viridiplantae; phylum Streptophyta; class Magnoliopsida; order Asterales; family Asteraceae; genus Bidens; species Bidens hawaiensis. The sequence continues at coordinate 42,181 of NW_027506487.1, forward strand.
CTTAATGGGGAAATTAACGAGGAGGTGTATGTGAAGCATCCTCCTGGTTTTGAAGATCCATATTATCCACAGCGTGTTTACTGATTGAACAAGGCTCTATATGGTCTTCACCAATCCCCGGGAACTTGGTATAGCACATTTTCTGACCATTTAATTGATAGTGGCTTCGAACGATGGACTGTGAATTGTACCCTAGTTTATAAGCCTATGGAAGATGATCTCCATCTAATCCAGATGTATGTGGATGATATCATTTTTGGCTCAACAAACGAAAAGTTATGTAAGGACTTCGAGAAGACGATGCAAACAAAGTTCGAGATGAGTTCGATGGGAGAGATGAGTTTCTTCTTACGGTTGCAGGTTTACCAGTTTGAAGACGAAATGTTTATTCATTAGACCAAATATGTGAAAGATGTCTTCAGCCGATTCAAGATAACTGTCGGAAAAGACTCTTCTACTCATCTTCCCTTGGGTCACAATTTTCACCAGACGAATTGGAAGCTATTGTTGGTCCAAATCTTTTTGGTTATTTTCTCTCTTTAATATTTTGTTTTTAGGGGGGTGGGAGAAAATGGGAAAACTACAAAAATATTAAGTTTTATGTTTGTATAAATAAAATCCAAAAACATTAATAAATTTGAAAAGTTAAAAACATTGAAAAATGCTCCTAAAATATGAGGTTTTGTAGCAAAAAGGGAAAATGATAGTACATTGATCATTTATATCCTATATCCAGTAAGAAATAGGCGAAAAAGACTGTGTGCTTAATTGTATTAGTGCATTAGTAAGTCATAAACAAACAATTAAGGAAAGGTATGTGGTATAAACATAAACATTGCCAAATTGAAATAGGTGTTAGTCTCATGCAAAGTCTTGGTAATGAAGGCAGAAATGTAACACTCGGTCATACTCAAGCCTTAAATAAGTTTGATCACCAAAACTGATACAAATTAAATTGATTAAAACTTTTAGCTAATGGTTTACACTTCGACGATGTATGGTCTTATGACCTTTATCTTGTACTGGTGGGATACTTCGAGTGTTCCATACTCCATTAGGTCTTTATGCAGTTTCTCATCTTGGTATTCATTTCGGTATATATTATTATGCTCAAAAGGCGAACTCACGGTTTATATTCCATTATAAGTCATTAAACTTGATCACTACTGTATTATATACAAATTCACTACTTACTTCAAATCACGATGTGAGTCATACGCTGTCCCCTTGCTCGCGTCTTATTACCATTAAGAAACAGACCACAAGGGACACAATGTATGTAAGCCATATAGATGGAATCGTTCATACTCATCCACGGGAAAGGAACTCAAAGTATTGCTTGATAACGGGGGTATATCTTGTAGTGGGAATTATTTGCTAGCTTGCTTTTGTAAAAGCTGAAAATCAAAGTATTTTGATCTAGTGATTTCAAGGTTTAAGTCAAGTTGGGGTGACATGGTAAAAATCAAAATTCGCCTGAATCGAGATTAGAAACTGATCATGCTCGGATATTATGTGCTTAATTGAACGATAATCATATCACTGATGTCTCTGAATCTTTTGTTACAAAAGTTTAAGTGGACAACAATATCCATAACCAAGTTCTTGGGAAATCTAAAAAAATTGTTATAAGGCTTAAGCGGACAACAATACCAATAGTTGACTTAACACCAGTCATAATAAAGCCGAACTATAAAACTATGATGGACGGAATTCTTGGTCAATATGATTCACTTCTTAACTCACAAAAAATATGCAATGCTTTCGTAGTTTAATGTTTAGTTTTCGATTAATTTTTGCTATAAATATGTGAAAAAATATAAAAAAAAAATACTTTTTCGTTGTGTTTTGAAATAAACTTTTGAAAAGCCAAAAATATTTTACTTTATGCGTTATTTTTTTATTACTGAGCTATGTGAATTAAAGTTTGAAAAATAAAAAGTTTTCATCCACGACTGCAAGTTAAAAAGGTTAATTTAAGAGTTTTTAAGGTAAAAGTTAAAATATTTTAAGGTAAAATACAACAAAATGTTGGTTTTGATAGTCAATTTAGTGGATTTTGAATGGAAAAATCTCATTCGTTAAAGTAATGGTTCATTCGTTACTACAGTATAATGAATGAGTGTTCATTCGTGAATTTTAAATAACGAATGTGTTACATTAGTTATACAATCACATATGCTTCCGCTCACAAATAACGAATGAAGGCTTATTCGTTAAACTATTACCGAATGAAGAACGAATAAAGGGTTATCCGTTACCATTATAACGTATGAAGGGTTATTCGTTTGACTCTTAACGAATGAAAGGTCATTCTTTTAGATATGATAACGGATAAGCTATTCGTTATGTATTGGGATGTTGCAAAGTTGTACGGAATATATAAACCCTAAAGAACGAATGGAAGCTCATTCGTCATTCTATTATTTGTCTCAGAAACCACAAAAAGAGAGAGAAGTTCTTGCAAAATTTTTTCAGACCTTGTTGTGATCGAAACTTGTTGATTTGATCATCGATTCGTGTTCAGAAGGTATAGACGAACACTTTGGTGGTTTTAATTTAGGTTTTGGTCATATTTGGACTGATTTTGACAATTAAAATGATATCGGACCTTAATTGATAATATTGGACACTAAAATTAATGTAAAAACTTGATTAGATGATTAGGAATTTATGTCGATATGATATTGATCATATTCTAAACAAATGATTAGGAATTTACATATATGCCTGATAATTTTCCAATTGAACAAGACCAGCTTGATGTTCATGAGGCTGAAGTTATACAAGAACAACCTGTTGCGAACCCCGAGGCTCAACAAGAATAAGAGGCACAAGCTATTAGCTTATCGTTTAATAAGAAACACAATATTTGTGAAATCTTAGATGAAGACTACATTGGGCGAGCGATGTTCGGGGCTGTTATCTCTTTCTTAAAGAGATCAAGGATTTATTTTGCTATTTCTGCTGATCTACATATTCATTTTAGCATTATCCGTCCATTCTGGGATACTACTAAATATGTATCGGAACAGTATCACATAACTACTAAATACAGGGAAAGAAGATTGTTATCGATGTGGATGTGATTCGGAAGGTTTTGAGGTTCCAGGATATGAAAGATGATTGATGTGAGTTTGATAAGGTATTGAGAAAAGGGTTGTTTAGACGGTTGAAGTATAAAGATGATTTGGATAAGTCATAGTACAACAAGGAGAATCTCTATGAACATTATAAGTATTTACTTCATGTACTTATATATTGTCTTGGAGTACGAAATGATGGATTCGATGAATGCAGGATTATGCTCTAATTGGCTTACATTGCTCTCATATTAAACAAGCCGTTCAACTTTTCCGAGATGGTGTTCTATCACCTTGAGGAGAACTTCACTACGAGGGGAAAAAGTTCCTTATGTATCCTTGATTCTTACAGTTGATCATCAATCACCTCGATCCGAATTTGGTTAAAGGCCCTGAGATTTCTGAAAATTGATTGGTTCTTGAGCACTTGAACGAACACACAATGAGATGGGTTAGAACGTATCATGGTCAGACTGTTCAGAAAAAACCTAAGTTGAAGAGATTGATTGGTTACGTGGCTCGTGCCGAATATGTGGCTCCAGCTGATGATCGTTGGATCCACGATGATTCGGATTCTGAACGTGAAGGTGGTGAAGGTGGGAACGATGATGGAGGTGATGATGATGATCAAGAGAACCAGCAAAGAAGAGAACCCATAGAGGTTCGGGTGTCGAGATACAAGAGCAACATCAACATGTTCCAAGAGTGGTGGTATCTCCTAATGTATCTACTCAACAAGCACTGGTGGTTACTACTTCACCAAGTACCCCGGTTACTATTATGACGACATCTTCTACTGTTCCAAGCTTCATGTCTATTCCAAGATCAGGGATATCTCCAATGGATTTATCTCCCCAACAAACTATTGCAACAAGTCCATCTCTTCCAGCATGCATGATGCAGAGACCATATTATGCTTTTATGTCTTTCAACATAACCGTAGGTCCAATGCAGCCGGCTAATCCTATATTTTTTTAATTTTCCAGTTCAACAACAAATGTTGAGGTTGTTGAATCTGATTCATTTGCAAGAGAATCAGATGGTTGTGAACAGATTGTTTAAAGAGCAGATGCAAGCTGATCAGAGAAAAATGATGAGTCATTTACATTATGTGCAACGAGAGAACCGGGTTACTGCTCAGGGTAAGAGGTTGAATAAGCAAGACGAATTGATACTTCAGTACACTTGCAAAGAAGATATGCTTAAGAAGTTGAAGAGTGATGATCAAGATAAGGATTTGGAAGCTGGTGGTGGTGTTGATTTGCAACCAGGTGGTACTTCGACATCTGGTAGTGCTGTAGTTGAGGGAGATTCTGGGAAGTAGTTAGTGATTTATCATGATTCCACTAATGTGCGACCTATGAATACACTTAAGGTAAACATGGTGTTATTTATGGATGAAAAGGGTGTTGTGATGAGCATGGTGGATGCTAATGAGATAGAAGATGGTGAATTTGTTTATAACTCATTAGAAAAAGAGCATATTGCCATCCTGCTTAATTTAAATGAAGGGGCAGTTGATGAGCTGGAGAGACAGGAGGATGTGGAGATCGAGGATAGTGAGGAATTACGGTTTTGATAAGAGTGTTCCAACTGGGATTACAACTTATGATGATGATCATGTTGAGATGGAGGATGTGACTGCTAAGGAATACCCGGAGATGTACACTCAAGCTAATAATGTTGATAATGGGATTCCGTTCTTTACCACTGAGCATTTTGAAGCAGCAGAAGAATGTTTGAAAAAGAAAAAAGTGAAAGAATGGAGGAATGATAACATATTTTTTGAGGCCAAGACAACAACTTCTGACGATATGTTCAAACATAACATGCACAAAATGAACAAGAAGATCGAGGTCCTGATATATGCAAAACGTGAAGATTGTAAGTAGTTGAAGGCTCGAGAATCAGCATATCAAATGAAGAAGTTCGTTGTTGCTAAGACAGTAAAGGGTAACATTATCTTGTGGTTGTACGACTCGGAGCTTAAAGTATGTATTGTGAAATGGGAGCATGGAAATCAATACTTCAGTCGTATTGCTAACATGCTTTCGATGCCGAGATGAGATGTTTGTACACTTGCAAATAGACCTTTAATGAATAGAGGTGATAATCAAATTGTTGATTGGTTCTATAGGCATTTACATCACAAGGTAAAGTATGGATTCAAGTTTTTCAAGCCTTGGGTGCCTACATGCAAATATGCTGATAAAATAGATCCACGCACCGGTTGGAGGAAGTTGGTCCTTAATGTAAAGCCGCCTCATACATTAGAGAAGGTTCCTATAAAGACGTTTCCCCAAAGTCTTTATAAGCAGTTCAATAGGTGGTATTATGATAACAAGACCGGCAAGGCCATAATAGTATTGGGATCAGGCTTGAAGACTGAAAATATTAGGGTGATTGACCCTATCTGGCTAGTTAACTTGTCTGAGTCAAATAATGAAGTTCTTTACAAGAATTGGATCAGATGGGCGGACGTCAAAGACAGCAAGCAAGCTATGCAATTCCAATGTGTTATTCGCGTGTTTTATGCTTTTGAAATTCATAGTTGTGCTGATTGAAAAACTAGAAAATTCAAGAGGTAGAAGACAAAGAGCTTGAGACGAGGGGGAGTTTGTTGATACACGGTTTTGCGTCTCGGTCTTTGTGTAATGTATTTTGGTAATAGAATAAGGCAATAAGCATATTTTGGTAATTGAATGTGCACATTCTCTATATGTAAGGCACATTCTTTAGAGTATATAAAAACGAATGTGTCCCCGTGTTATTAGTTCTCATTCGTTAGGGAATGTCAACGAATGAGACTAACGTGTGTGCTTATTCGTTATGGTAGCGAAGAGGATTAAAGTATTGATAGTGAATGAGTCTCATTCATTAGGGCATGTCTAATGAATGAGCTCATCATCTATATGTACCCGGTATGTTTATTTCTCTCTCAACACACACAGTTAAAGTAAACCTAATTGTATAATCATTTCAAAGACTAGATCCGTAAGGTAAACATGTTTGTATCCGATCTGATTATGTTCTGTCACGCACCTCAGGCGGGAGAACCATTGACTTTATACTTATCCGCATCAGATATTGCAATTGGCGCATTCCTCTTAATTGACAGGAAATTTGTTCAAACTCCCATTTATTAAGTTAGTAGAACAATGGCGGATGCTGAAACCAGATATTCAATGTTGGAAAAGATGGTATTGGTTTATCCATCTCTTCGGCTCCACAGATATTTTCAAGGTCATTCGATTAATGTCTTAACGGATACAAGCTAAAGAATGTGTTGAGCAGACCTGAGTTGTCTGGAAGATTAGCCAAATGGGCCATTGAAATGGGTGAACATGCAATTGAATACAAACCCAGGCCCGCTATCAACGGGAAAATCTTAGCAATTATTGTAACGAAAGTACCGAGGAACAAAGAGAAAAAATGCTTTGAGGAACAGCAGACGATTACACCGCCTAAACAAGATCATATTTGGTCCCTATTTACTAATGGTGCATCAAGTGGGGAGGGTTCAGACGCGGAGATAAGGCTGGTTAATCCTGAGGGTCATGAGTTTAAAGTACAAACAATGAGGTAGAATATGAAGCATTCTTAGTTGGGTTACGCATCGCTAAAAAGCTTGCCGTTTGCCATCTTGAGGCGCGCGTAGACTTAGTGTTGATTGCGGGACAAATCAACGGATTGTATGAAGAAAAAAAGAAATAATGTCTTCATACTTGTCTCAAGCTAACGACCTCATAAAACAGTTTAATTCTTCCAAAGTTAATCACTGTAAGCGGAGTGAACACAAACCCTTGGATGTCTTAAGAAAGTTGGCACCAACAAGCTTCGAGCACTTGGCAAAAGAGATCGGCATTGAAGTCTTGGATAAACCTTCGGTTCCGCAAAATCAAGTGTTGGTTATTCAGACAGGAGTTAGTTCATGGATGACACCAATCCAAGCCTTTTTTTCCTTAGGAGTATTGCCGAAAGAGAAAGCAACGGCCCAAAAAATCCGTTATAATGCTTTACAATATCAACTCCTTGATGGTATTCTTTATCGACGGTCTTTCCTGGGCCAGTCTTCCGATGCGTTGACACAGAAGACGCAACTATTTGATCCGCGAAATCCATGAGGGCAGTTGTGGACTTCATGCGGGTCCAAGAATGCATGTCGCCAAGATTATGAATGCGCGATATTATTGGCCATGAATGCACATGGACGCAGTGCAGGAAATAAGAAAGTGTGATTCTTGTCAACGGAACGCACCAAATGTTCTCCGTCCTAAGAATGAGTTAGTTCCAGTTTCTTCTGCATGGCCATTCCAAAAGTGGGCTATAGATATTATAGGTCCATTCCCTGAAGCTCCCGGACGTGTCAAGTTCTTAATAGTGGCAATTGATTACTTCACTAAATGGGTAGAGGCTAAACATGTAGCATCTATTACAACCACGTGCGTGAAAAAATTTATATGGGAATTTATCATTTTCCGCTTTGGTCTTCCACTAACAATAGTAGGTAACAATGTGACGCAATTCACGGATAAAGGTTTACAAGATTGGTTTACAGAATTATAAATCTCTCAAGTCTTCACTTTGATGGCTCACCCGCAAGCTAATGGACAAGTTGAAAGGGCTAACTGAAGCTATGATTTCCGCTGAGATTGGGGTCCCATCCGCCAGAACACTCCTCGCTAAGGATACTGACAAGGAGTTGCGTTTAAACTTAGACCTTTTGGAAGAAAGGCGTGAGTTGGCACTAATAAGAGAAAGAAATTACAAACGACAACTCCAAAAATACTACGATGCGTGGGATAAAGTATGTCAGTCAACATAGGGGATCACGTGTTCCGCAGTAATGAAGCTTCAAACGTAGAAACACCAGGGAAGCTAGCCCCAACTTGGGAGGGACCCTACAAGATTAACACGGTCCTAGACAAAGGGGCGTGCGCGTTAGAAATACTTGATGGAACCATGGTTCCACATAACTGGAATGTTGCACAACTCAAGAAATGCTATATGTAATGCATTGCGTGCCATTCTTTATTTAAATATAATTTTGTCCGCGTGTCGAAATATGTTAAAGTATATGGTTTGCGTACCATCGTACATTCAAGTGGTCTGCGTACCATCTTTCATTTGAACACATTTCAAAAGGCATGCGTGCCATCCTTTATTTACAAATATATTTAATATGTGTACTAGTTTATGTTTAAAATATTCTAATGGTTTTAATGCCATCTTTTTGTTTGAACACGGTTCACACGGTGTGCATGCCATCTTCTGTCCACGAGTGTTTCTGGTCTGCGAGCCAACTCATGTTACTTTTCTATGATTAAAGGCCCTTGTGCTATTTTTTATTTGAATATATTCCAAGGTTTACTTAGCATATATATTATTCTTGTTATAACAAAACAAAATGATGAAACCTTTCATATATTGTCAAAATGAAAGTGGGTTACATCAACATCTATAGACAAAAGTGAAAATATTAAATATCCAAACCATAAACATAACAGGCTTAAACTACGATGCGGGAAGATTTTTGTTATGGCCGAAATCATCTGGATTAGTTGGATCTTCAGTAATATCTTCTGGATCAATATGAAAATAAAAACTGTAGTTGCTGAACACCGTTTTCTTGCGCAGAACACTATTGAATGGCATCTTTTATTACAAAAGTTAATTCATCAAAGTCCTGTAATTTGGCGCTATATGTTGCCGTGATGTCTTGCCCATAGAGTTCAAACTCCTCTGCATGGCGCTTCTCTTCAGAAAATTTCATACCTTCTTCATAACCTGTTTTGCGCCTAGCTTGAGATGACATGTGGAGTAATTCCACTAACCAATTTCCTAATTCTAGTCCATCCCTGATATGCTCAATTACCTTAATCATGTACAAAACAGTTAAGAAAATATTTTCGCCATGAAGTATAAGAAGGAACAAGGGAATATGTGTTACCAAGTGAAGACCGTGTGACATAAGCCACTTCCTTTCATACGCATCTTGTTCAACCTTTTTCTTTGCTTCACCATGTTCTCCAACAAGACGAATATTGTCAGTAGTGAGTTCTGCGACAAGCTTCTCTCTTTCGGCCGCTTCAGACTTCAAACGCTTCACCTCCTCATCATAATTGGTGATCAAGCCTCCATGTGTAGATTGTTGTTCTAAGGCAGCATTGGCTTCCAAAGCTTTGGCGAGGTCAGCTTCGTTGTGTCGCACTTGGTCTCTCGCAACTTCAAGTGTCGTATTTTGTTGTTTGCATGCCATATCCCAAGCCTTGGCAGCTGCTACTTGTCTGTCCTTCTCTGCTTGGAGGGTCTTTTTTGCATCCTTAAGTTTTCATTTGGCAGTATTGGCCTCCAAGCGATACCTCTGTAAGGCCCCGTTACCGGTACCCTACAATGGACGTTGGATTTTACTCATAAACACCGTTCATAATATCAGAGTTAATTAAAACATTGGCGTAATATCGAAAACATTCAACCATATATTACATAACCATCATTTCTTGTCTTAACAAGCATTCGAATCATTTAATCATAAAACCATGTCTTTTAAATAACATAACATTTCATTGAGATGCCAGTGTCTTCAATTCCATGCCATGTGTTTCCCCTCAAGCGAGCTGCCTCATTCTACTCACATGTGTGCATACTAAAAGTCAGCTACGCTGAGTGAGTTCTAGTTAATCATACAACATACAATCAGTTCACATACTTGCACACATGCCCGAAGGTGTGTACATCATTCATACTTTAATTTACATGCATAACTATCCATACTACTGGAAGAGCCTTCCGCCCTATAACCTCACAGATATTATAAGGGTCTGGTCCCCAACATCACAGATATTGTTAGGGTCTTGTCCCTACCCTCATAGATATTATTAGGGTCTGGTCCCTATCCTCACAGATATTATTAGGGTCTGGTCCCTATCCTCACAGATATTATTAGGGTCTGGTCCCTTTGTTTCCTGTCACTGTACCATACCTGTCTTTACTTACTATCCTTGACGATACGTGCAATATCCGAAGATCGTTCACGTACTGTCAACATATCTTACATACATCATTCATACATCATATATATATATATATATATATATATATATATATATATATATATATATATCATACATACGTCATTCATACATCGTATATATCAATCATATATTTAACTACTACCTGGCGGTACATGCAATATCCGAAGATCGTTCACGCACCGTCAAGCAATCATCATACATAAATCATACGAGGCATACACTTACCACTTATGGTAAGTGTATTAACTATTACATCGAGTATGCACACAGCCCCGAAAACATAACAAGAAAGTGCGGCTAGAAACTCACCTGAACGTGGTTACGTTCACCGTTAATAGTTATTCCCTTTTTTAGGTGTGCGGGACTAACTATATAACAATTACACGTATCAATTAACTATCACTACCCATATCGCGTTTCTAGTCTAATTATAACCCTCAACGAATGGGGGTCAGGGGGCAGCGCCCCTGGCATCGGGGTTCTAGGGGCGGCAGCCCCTAGCGGGGTCCAAGGGGCAAAGCCCCTGGCAGAGCCCAGGTCAGCTTGGAAAAAAAAATTTCACTAACTGTCTTAACACATTTTCCATTAGGATTTCATGATAATATTTTATTGTTAACCTCTTAATCCTTTAAGGTATCTTCCAGAAATTAATAAAGTCCAAGGGCTATTTTGTAATTAAATCATTCTTTCTCTAAGTCAAGGGACTGTTCTGTCATTTCATTAAACTTCTAGTTCGTTACTTGGTTCTTTAACGAATTGAACCCTTTAACGAACTGGTCCTGTAAACGAATTGAAGCCTATAACGAACTGGTCCCTTGACGAATCAATCCATATAACGAAGCAGTCCATGTAACGAATTGGACCTTCTAATTCGTTATCTCTTTTAATGAAGGGTCATAGCGAACTGGAGTTAGTTCGTTATCTTTTCCTTAACGAACTTGGACACGAACTAAGGCTAGTTCGTTAAGCTTCCCTTAACGAATCACTTGACGAATCACCCCTAGTTCGTTAATTCCCCGCTAACGTATTAGGGTTAGGTTAGAGAATGTCAGAAACATTCTTTGACATAAACTTCCTCGTACCCGCCGCCTTTCCGACGTCGTCGCCGGAAAACCGCGGCTTCACCGAAAAAACGAGAACTGGCTCATTTTTCACCGTTTTTCGTCCCGTTCGATCCAGATATGAGCTAGGGTGACCCCTAAGCTCATCTTAGGTTCGGTTTATACCCGATTCCACCTGGATCTTGTGACTTTAACGGTTTAACGGTGTCGGCTCGTCGTTTCGTGACTAAATCTAACGGGTTTAGTTCATACAACATCATACTATCATTACCTTGGATCAGGATCGGTTTTCTATCTTGGTTCGGCTAGAGAAATGAGAGAAATTAGAGAGAGCTTAAGTGTGTGTTTTGGTGGTGTATGGAATATGTGTAAATGAATGATAAATGGGTAATAAGGTTTATATAATTATGGATCATGGGCTTAATCCCATGGTCTTTTCCTCTTTCCTTCCTAACCCAAGTCCATAACCGATATCCATTTAACCCAACACTAGCCCGACTCATAATAACTCATATTTTCATTTTATTAACCAAACTAGAAAAACGGGATGTTACAACCTCCCAACCTCTTCCTTGAGGATTTTCATCGCCTTCTCATTAGCCGCCCATTCCTCCCCCATCGCCTTCCTTTCCCAGTATTATTGGCTCGTGGAAACAACATTGGCCAGATTATAGTTGAAACCGTTGGCTAACTCAAACCACGGATGCATGTGTTCATATACGTGCTCGACGGGCAGCATACCACAACTCAAAAACTTGTGGCAGGCGTCCACATCAGAAAAGCATGAACCCTGGACCAATGAACAATGGAGGCGATGAATCAGAGTATCACTTGGGGACTCGTGTGCCCATAAAAATTCTCGTCAGTGGCTCTCAATGATCCTCTTTCCCCCAGATGAAATATTGGAGAGGAGTGAGGACGCTTATCTAAAGCCCGAGAGGAACCCCCTCTCATTCTTGAAGAACGGGAGAGGAGTATGGAGGGTCATTCTGGTTGAACTGAGGGTCAAACTGGAAAATTTGTTAAGTTTTCGTTATTACTGGGTCCCGCTCGATGGATTTACCATTCATAGGAGGAGAAGGGCCGTGTTGGACCACTTTCTATTGGGTGGGGGGTTTCGCGAAAAACGACTTCCTTTGAAATAACCTTCGCAGGATCTACACCAAGATAAATGAAATAAAGAATAAGTTAAAAGGGGAATAAACACAACAATAAAAAGAAGTTCAATACCTTGAGAAGCCTTCGTTGCAATGTTGTAGATTCGTTCACCCAAGAGAATCTTCTTTGGTTTTGGTGGGATTAATTTTTTCTCTTGTTTCGATGGATGGTCGGCTTCTTTTTCAACCCGCGCGTCATCATCGAGATTGATGGTCTCAGGATGGTCACGTTATTCCTCACCAGCAGCAATATTAACATGGCTTCCGCCCGCGTCACCTGATGAGATAGAGCGGTGTTTCCTTTTACTGTTCAAATCTGGGAGTTCATTCAGGATACCCGCAAAGTCAGAAGTATAGACAGAATTATTTATCTCATGGGGTGATGACTCTTCACTTGAGGAAGAAGCACTATCACCTCATCTCAGGTAGGGGAAGTTAAGGGGTGAGGGTTTAGAATAGACTCACCGATGGCATACATCGCGTCGGACATGATGGGTTCCGCATGAATATATTGCGAAAATAATAAATTGTCCTGCGTTTTATCCAGCAAGGTCAAGGATTTCGGGTCACGCAGACGGCATTGCATTCAATACTTACATTCATCTTATTTTCGATAAAAAGGGTCAAGGTCAGGAAATAGCGACAATCGACTCATCGTTGCGTGTATTAAGGCAGTTTCACTAATGGGGCATCGGAGTTGGGGCGGGTCAGAGCCTTGTACCAAGGTTGATCAAGATACCTCGCGAAGCGTAAGTCTGGAAATATCTCCATTGGCCTACGATGGACCATTCGAATGGGAACAACATCCTCATGAATCCAAAGGAACTTCGCCCGCCATTCGTAAGCACTACGCGGAGGCTCGATCCATATCGCACCCTTGCTGGTAGATGCACAGTTAAACCAGCCCCCACGCCTTTGCATCTTGTAGAACACAGAATACTTGTCAAGCGTTGGCACAATGTTGTGAGTCCTACAACAGAATTCAAAATGTCAAATTCTCATTAAGCCAAATTGGTGCATCTAAGACAAATGAATCCCATTTACCGTTAACAAGTTTCCAAGAAACTTGGTAATCAACAAACGTAGATTTCCAGTGGTAAAGTCTTCGGCGTACAAAGCCAGCTTTCCCATTAGAAGCTTGTCAGCTGTAGATCCGGCAGAAGGAAGCTCGGGTTCCTATTATGGTACTAGACCATAACAGTTGACAATATCCAAGTAATCCTTCTCCTTCCAATAGATCGATACGCGATCAATAGTGGGAGAATTCTTCTTTTCACCAGCCATCTAAAAATCTGCAAGAAGTTTGTTGCAGCAAACTGTGGGGATCGAGTTAGGGTTCAAATAGGAGAGGTAATGGTTAAATACATTACTAGATGTTTTTCCATAATTTTCGCATTCAGTTCTAGCTATTTCTGCACCTTCTGATCGACCTGAACAACATATACGGATCCCCTCCGCCCTTTTTTCATTACTAATCGAATATCCTTCACTATTTGACTAAAAATGGAGCGAAATGATCTTGTTTTGTTCCTCGGTTGAAAAGAGATATCTTGAGCAATCGGAGAAGCACTTTGATAAACAGATTTGAATTTTCCGTCAATAGAGGATTAAGAACAAGAAAGGAAGTAAGTGTAGAAATCCAAATATGGATATCCTGTATTTATACTCGTCGCAATTAATACGATGGGAAAGGGTACAGAAGAAAGAGAAATTAGGGGTCCACTGGATGAACGACACGTCAGGCTAGAAAATCGGAATAGGGACAAAGGAACAGTTCTGAACAGCCGTTAAGCATTGCAGAGTCATCAAAACAAAAACTTGCAACCCCAAACCTGTCACATCCATATCCATTGCTTATCCTAATATTTGGTTAAACAATTTCGTCGAAGCAAAATAAATTCCAAAACACTCAAGTCCAAAATTTCATCCGCAAAAATACGTTGCGGAAGAAACAATGGACTGGGGGACTTATAGAGGTAGGGTAGTAAAACATTTCCAAGGATCCACATAATAACACCCGCGGGTCAACCAGGAGGCTCGCAAGAGCCACCCACAGGTCAATCACAATGTCCGCGGGAACTATAAACCAAAGAATACAAGTCCAAAAGTCCTTTCTAAAGACCACAAAAGACGTCAGAAACTGTAGAAATTCCCCACATACGAAAGAATAAATAGGGAACTTCATATTCATAAAAAAAACAGTTGCAACAACCGCCCTTCTATAAGATTGGTGGAGATAATCCCTGATAACGACGTTTACCTCCCCCGTGGAAAGCACATGATGACACAGCCAGTCAAAATAGGCCAACCAGGCGTTCTGTTATAGCCAAGCGCATGGCTAGTTGTCATCTGCTATCATAATCAGCCACGTGTCCATTCAGGTTGAAAGAAACATTTTACGGATAGTGAAAACTCCACCAATCATATTCCCCCACCCATCGGCTATATATACCCTCTCCATCATCATGAGGTATTCAGTTCAATCTCCATATTACACCAACCACTTTTTACTTTCTCTTTCTACAAGAACAGTACTTATTCTCAAGCTGGATGGTGGTTATGGAAAGAGCCCCATATTGTCATTCCCGTAACGAGCTCACGGTGGTTTGTTTTGCAGGGACTAGGTCCTAACCTAGCTTGACTTCTCACTGATTTAACCTAATTTCCTCCATTAACCCATACCCGGTGAAAATATAGATCTTATTTGATAAGGATTAGATTGTGTTTCTTCACATACATTATGTTATCATTGGAGGAAATTTATAAACCCAAGTGCTTCATGACAATAATGAAAGTTTTATCATTCTATTGTCATTCCCGTAACGGGCTCACGGTGGTTTGTTTTGCAGGGACTAGGTCCTAACCTAGCTTGACTTCTCACTGATTTAACCTAATTTCCTCCATTAACCCATACCCGGTGAAAATATAGATCTTATTTGATAAGGTTTAGATTGTGTTTCTTCACATACATTATGTTATCATTGGAGGAAATTTATAAACCCAAGTGCTTCATGACAATAATGAAAGTTTTATCATTCTATTTCACTGAATGTTTCATTCACATGCATAATGAAAGGCATCCAGGAAAAAAAAAAAACAATAAATAGAACTTGCTTATAAATACTATAGATTGATTTAAATATAGAGTAAATTTAAATACAAAGGGAGACAAGACAAAAATAATAAATGTGAGAAGGATCTAAAACCTCTTAAAATTAAATTAAAAAAAAAGAATAAAAAAATCATTAAAAAACAAAAAAATTTAAAAAACTAAAATTTTTCCGTCATCATTCCGTTCAAAAAAAAATAAAAAGAAAATTGACGAAAAGACACAATGACGAAAATGAACAAAGACACAATTATAACTAATAAAAGACACAATAGATAGCAAAATATAACACAATGTCGAATAAAATATAGCACAACGTTGAGTAATATAACACAATATAAAGGAAAAAAGACATAATCAATGACGAAAATAAACACAAAACACAATGATCAACAAAAAAGACAATGATCTTTTTCACTCATCATTGTGTCTTTTTTTTTAGAACAAGATAGACGGTAGAAACATTTTTGTGTTTTACTTTTTTCGTTTTGTTATTAAATTTTGAATTATGATTTTTTTATTTATTTTTCTTTTATTTTGTTAATAGTTGTTTTTTATGCCTACAAATTTTTTTCATTTTTGTTTTCCTTTATAGAATAACTTAATCCATAAACATTCAAATATTACCTCCTATTTAACAGGTATTATTAGCACCACCACTGCTTTAAACCCGTAAATTACAAGGGTCAATCATATCAATCAATCATACCCAGTAAAGTACCACCGATAGCAAAGCTATAAGTGGGGTCTGGGGAGGGTGGGATGTAGGCACACCGTACCTCTATCCAAAGAAATAAAGAGGTGGCTTCCAGAGAGACCATCGGCTCTAAGTACATGTGTATGAAGCAAAATAAAGGAAATCAAAGTTTAACAGTTATATAAAAACTAATAATAATAATAATATTAATAATAAGATCACAGTTTAACAACTATATAAAAACTAATAATAATTATAATAATAATAATATATGTAAGAGAAATACCATTATGGTATGTGACCTAAATAAGTTAAGTCTAAGCCCTAAGTGATTCAATTCTCCCTAAAAATCCTTAACTTTAATTCTACTTCTCCACGAATTCCTATCCTCAACCATGTCCTCGGAGAGATTTAGGTCTATCAAATCATGCCTAATCCTCTCATCCGAAGTCAATTTCGGTCGTCCTCTACCCATCCTCCCCTCTATAGTAATGTTTTCTACAGATCTAACGGGGTGAAACATGAAAAAGATGAAAAAGAATTACGATTCATAAATCGCTTATATACAAAATTACATGTAAAATGAAAGGGGGGGGGGGAGGTAGGTTTGACATATACATAAAAGAGCAAGTGCATGTGCATCATAAACTGGTAGATTATGGCTTATGATATTGATAAATTAAAGCCCCAAGAAAACCCATTCCTTTTAACACATCTATCTGCTTATACTAATTGTAACTTTAATTTCCCTATTATTTTCTAACCTGTACTCTTCTTAATCCATGATCATAATGTTTATTAGTATGATAATTGTAACTCATATGTAAAAATAGTATTTATTGTAATTTAAATCACAATAATTTTTATTAACCTATTACATCTAATTTTACTATTAGATATAGAAAGTTTAAACATAATTTTTAAAAAAACATACATATAATAAGTTTAAAATCAAACAATGAATTATTAAATTAGTTAAATAATGATTTGCGAACCATTGTCGTATAATAATTAGTAACATATGTTTATAATATATATCTTCAAATTTAGTTGAATAAATACAATATTTACAATCTTACAATTTGTAAAACACTATTTAACTTACATTCGTATTGATCATATAAAAACATCTTTAATATGTTTAGGTACCAATAATTGATTTTATGTCATCTTGAAACATTATATCAATTCTAAGAAAATGTAAAATTTAAATATGTAGCATTTCAAGTGTGTGTGATTATATTAAAATTAATCTATAAATTCAAAAGAAAATCCCTAAATTACGTACGATTAAATACCTAAATTTCGATCATTTGACAAATCTCGTGTAATACGCGGGCCCAAAAGCTAATTGTGTAATAAACCGAGATGGGGCAAGTTACTTCCAAAAGAGTTAAGATGCTGTCTTTGAGGATTTGTAAAGAAATTGATTTGGGTAAAAGTAAACTATATATGGATTCATTTGGGTTATTATGATTAGTCAAAGGGTCAATTTAGGCTTTACTCAAATTTGTCAACAGACCAAAAACATGCAGCTAAACTTTTCAAACTTATAACAGCCAACACACCCGGCACCATCACCGTGGTTGATTCTGCCACCGGTGACACCGTCAACGCCAACACCACCAGCACACCCCGTCACCTAATTACAAATGATATTAATTTAGTCAGTGGGTATTGCACTAGGGGTGCAAACAAGCCGAGCCGCTCACCTGCTACTCGAGATCATCTCGTGAAAAAGTTCGATCGAGCCGAGCCTAAACGAGCCCGAGCCCCGAGCTCAATCCTTGAAGTAAGCTCGTTTATTAAATGAGCCCGAGCTTCACTTGTCGAGCTCGAGCCAGGTCGCGAGCATGTACGAGCCT